>NW_027640765.1:0-195155 GCF_949752795.1 Hyperoodon ampullatus
GTAAGCCTGATACAATGTCAGCTGTTTAGCTAAACATGAGCTCATGATCTAAATTTACACAATAATGAAGAAATCAGCTACAAGTGGAGACAATCAGCAAAAACAATCAATATGAGAATTAGTTTCCAAGGCCATCCATCAGATGTTGGAATAATCAGGTGCAAGGCAGAAAATATACATAAAACTGGAACTGAAACAAGGAACAAGGATGTTTACTAAGACTGGTAGGATCTCTAAAACATTTGTAAAGTACATGTCATTGATAAAGCTAAATACTCAAAGGTTGTGTAATACAACAGATTAATCATTGAGAAGAGTGAAATTATGCTGTTTTGAAAACTATGGCAGGTCAGATTTTCTGCCTAATGATATAAGAAGATTTCTCTCAAAAATACACATTATTTCAAAGACTTATTGGCTGTGAAATAAGTTAAGGGTATTTCAAATGGCTTGTCTGCAAAGAAAGGTGAGATGTAGGGAATCACAGAAAGTCGAGGGGAAAATGTGACAGTATATACATTGCTATATGGTGAACTAAGCCTTAGGCCAGCAACAATGGAGAGGACCTGACCCTTAGAAACTTACAAGTAAGCTGGAATCTTCAAAAGTTCAAATCTTTATAAGTAAAAAGATTTATTAAAATGAATAACCAAGTGTTTTAATTGACATCAGATGATCAAAACAACAAACCCTGAGAACATAGAAAAAATATAAATAAAGATATGAGCAGAACTTAATACAACAGAAAACGTATAAAATTGAGGTGATTTAGTAAGTCCAAAGAATATTCTTTGAAAAGATTTAAAAGACACACTTTGATTAAGGAAAACAAAAACATAAGTAAAGAATATACAGAAAGAATCAGGACAATGTTATAGCAGAGAATATATGAAATGCCAGTAAATTTGAACATTTCTGTAAAGGGGACCATTTCCTAGCTCCTAAAGTTGACCAAAACTGACACAAGAGGAAATCATTGAAGGTCATCATGTCTGCCCTTGGCATTCTCGGAACGCCCTGGCCTCAGAATGCAGCATGGGTAGTCCATGGTAACCTGCGGAGAGGGGGCGGGGCTGAAGGAGGTTGGAACACTGCCCTCACTGAGGGAGTGGGTGTGGCCATCTCTGCTGTGACTGAACAAAGGGCAGGGGAGCAGGGGGCCCAGGGCAGGGCCCTCAGAGGCCAGCAGGCCCAGGGGTGTGTCACAAGCATTTGGCCCAGGCCAAAGGGCACCTTCTTTGTCCGCACAGCTTCCCAAACACTCACATTTCCACTCAGGCCGCCCTCTTTGTTGAAGTGTGTGTGGAACGTGTCCTCGCAGTACACCTCGCTGCACAGCTAACCATAGGACTGGGCATCGTACCTTCCTGCCAGGTGACTGAAGTTCGCAGGCAGATGGGTCCCTGGGACCAACGCGGAGAGGCTCCTGCCCTGACCACAGGTCAACCACAGCCGCTGCCCCCGATCGGGGGGCCGCAAAGCAGCCCTGTCTGAATCCCCTGCCTCTAGAGGGAGTATTGGACCAACACTTCTAAAAAATGGGGGTCCTTGCGGGCAACTCATCGGAGGGACACAAATAAATCGTTGCCGACTTTCTCCTGGAGCTTACGAGCGTTCACACTTAAGCCTGATACAATGTCAGCTGTTTAGCTAAACATGAGCTCATGATCTAAATTTACACAATAATGAAGAAATCAGCTACAAGTGGAGACAATCAGCAAAAACAATCAATATGAGAATTAGTTTCCCAAGGCCATCCATCAGATGTTGGAATAATCAGGTGCAAGGCAGAAAATATACATAAAACTGGAACTGAAACAAGGAACAAGGATGTTTACTAAGACTGGTAGGATCTCTAAAACATTTGTAAAGTACATGTCATTGATAAAGCTAAATACTCAAAGGTTGTGTAATACAACAGATTAATCATTGAGAAGAGTGAAATTATGCTGTTTTGAAAACTATGGCAGGTCAGATTTTCTGCCTAATGATATAAGAAGATTTCTCTCAAAAATACACATTATTTCAAAGACTTATTGGCTGTGAAATAAGTTAAGGGTATTTCAAATGGCTTGTCTGCAAAGAAAGGTGAGATGTAGGGAATCACAGAAAGTCGAGGGGAAAATGTGACAGTATATACATTGCTATATGGTGAACTAAGCCTTAGGCCAGCAACAATGGAGAGGACCTGACCCTTAGAAACTTACAAGTAAGCTGGAATCTTCAAAAGTTCAAATCTTTATAAGTAAAAAGATTTATTAAAATGAATAACCAAGTGTTTTAATTGACATCAGATGATCAAAACAACAAACCCTGAGAACATATAAAAAATATAAATAAAGATATGAGCAGAACTTAATACAACAGAAAACGTATAAAATTGAGGTGATTTAGTAAGTCCAAAGAATATTCTTTGAAAAGATTTAAAAGACACACTTTGATTAAAGAAAACATAAACATATGTAAAGAATATACAGAAAGAATCAGGACAATGTTATAGCAGAGAATATATGAAATGCCAGTAAATTTGAACATTTCTGTAAAGGGGACCATTTCCTAGCTCCTAAAGTTGACCAAAACTGACACAAGAGGAAATCATTGAAGGTCATCAATGTCTGCCCTTGGCATTCTTGGAACGCCCTGGCCTCAGAATGCAGCATCGGTAGTCCATGGTAACCTGCGGAGAGGGGGTGGGGCTGAAGGAGGTTAGAACACTGCCCTCACTGAGGGAGTGGGTGTGGCCATCTCTGCTGTGACTGAACAAAGGGCAGGGGAGCAGGGGGCCCAGGGCACGGCCCTCAGAGCCTGGCAGGACCAGGGGAGTGTCACAAGCATTTGGCCCAGGCCAAAGGGCGCCTTCTTTGTCTGCACAGCTTCCCAAACACTCACATTTCCACTCAGGCCGCCCTCTTTGTTGAAGTGTGTGTGGAACGTGTCCTCGCAGTACACCTCGCTGCACAGCTAACCATAGGACTGGGCATCGTACCTTCCTGCCAGGTGACCGAAGTTCGCAGGCAGATGGGTCACTGGGACCAACGCGGAGAGGCTCCTGCCCTGACCACAGGTCGACCACAGCCGCTGCCCCAGATCGGGGGTTGCAAAGCAGCCCTGTCTGAATCCCCTGCCTCTAGAGGGAGTATTGGACCAACACTTCTAAAAAATGGGGTCCTTGCGGGCAACTCATCGGAGGGACACAAAAAAATCTTTGCCGACTTTCTCCTGAAGCTTACGAGCGTTCACACTTAGCCTTTTACAATGTCAGCTGTTTAGCTAAACATGAGCTCATGATCTAAATTTACACAATAATGAAGAAATCAGCTACAAGGGGAGACAATCAGCAAAAACAATCAATATGAGAATTAGTTTCCCAAGGCCACCCATCAGATGTTGGAATAATCAGGTGCAAGGCAGAATATATACAAAAAACTGGAACTGGAACAAGGAACAAGGATGTTTTCAAAGACTGGTAGGATCTCTAAAACATTTGTAAAGTACATGTCATTGATAAAGCTAAATACTCAAAGGTTGTGTAATACAACAGATTAATCATTGAGAAGAGTGAAATTATGCTGTTTTGAAAACTATGGCAGGTCAGATTTTCTGCCTAATGATATAAGAAGATTTCTCTCAAAAATACACATTATTTCAAAGACTTATTGGCTGTGAAATAAGTGAAGGGTATTTCAAATGGCTTGTCTGCAAAGAAAGGTGAGATGTAGGGAATCACAGAAAGTCGAGGGGAAAATATGTCAATATATACATTGCTATATGGTGAACTAAGCCTTAGGCCAGCAACAATGGAGAGGACCTGACCCTTAGAAACTTACAAGTAAGCTGGAATCTTCAAAAGTTCAAATCTTTCTAAGTAAAAAGGTTTATTAAAATGAATAACCAAGTGTTTTAATTGACATCAGATGATCAAAACAACAAACCCTGAGAACATAGAAAAAATATAAATAAAGATATGAGCAGAACTTAATACAACAGAAAACGTATAAAATTGAGGTGATTTAGTAAGTCCAAAGAATATTCTTTGAAAAGATTTAAAAGACACACTTTGATTAAGGAAAACAAAAACATAAGTAAAGAATATACAGAAAGAATCAGGACAATGTTATAGCAGAGAATATATGAAATGCCAGTAAATTTGAACATTTCTGTACAGGGGACCATTTCCTAGCTCCTAAAGTTGACCAAAACTGACACAAGAGGAAATCATTGAAGGTCATCATGTCTGCCCTTGGCATTCTCGGAACGCCCTGGCCTCAGAATGCAGCATCGCTAGTCCATGGTAACCTGCGGAGAGGGGGCGGGGCTGAAGGAGGTTGGAACACTGCCCTCACTGAGGGAGTGGGTGTGGCCATCTCTGCTGTGACTGAACAAAGGGCACGGGAGCAGGGGGCCCAGGGAAGGGCCCTCAGAGGCCGGCAGGCCCAGGGGTGTGTCACAGGCATTTGGCCCAGGTCATAGGGCGCCTTCTTTGTCCGCACAGCTTCCCAAACACTCACCTTTCCACTCAGGCCGCCCTCTTTGTTGAAGTGTGTGTGGAACCTGTCCTCGCAGTACACCTCGCTGCACAGCTAACCATAGGACTGGGCATCGTACCTTCCTGCCAGGTGACCGAAGTTCGCAGGCAGATGGGTCCCTGGGACCAACGCGGAGAGGCTCCTGCCCTGACCACAGGTCGAACACAGCCGCTGCCCCAGATCGGGGGCCGCAAAGCAGCCCTGTCTGAATCCCCTGCCTCTAGAGGGAGTATTGGACCAACACTTCTAAAAAATGGGGTCCTTGCGAGCAACTCATCGGAGGGACACAAAAAAATCTTTGCCGACTTTCTCCTGAAGCTTACGAGCGTTCACAATTAACCCTGTTACAATGTCAGCTGTATAGCAAAACATGAGCTCATGATCTAAATTTACACACTAATGAAGAAATCAGCTACAAGGGGAGACAATCAGCAAAAACAATCAGTATGAGAATTAGTTTCCCAAGGCCATCCATCAGATGTTGGAATAATCAGGTGCAAGGCAGAAAATATACATAAAACTGGAACTGAAACAAGGAACAAGGATGTTTACTAAGACTGATAGGATCTCTAAAACATTTGTAATGTACATGTCATTGATAAAGCTAAATACTCAAAGGTTGTGTAATACAACAGATTAATCATTGAGAAGAGTGAAATTATGCTGTTTTGAAAACTATGGCAGGTCAGATTTTCTGCCTAATGATATAAGAAGATTTCTCTCAAAAATACACATTATTTCAAAGACTTATTGGCTGTGAAATAAGTTACGGGTATTTCAAATGGCTTGTCTGCAAAGAAAGGTGAGATGTAGGGAATCACAGAAAGTCGAGGGGAAAATATGTCAATATATACATTGCTATACGGTGAACTAAGCCTTAGGCCAGCAACAATGGAGAGGACATGACCCTTAGAAACTTACAAGTAAGCTGGAATCTTCAAAACTTCAAATCTTTATAAGTAAAAAGATTTATTAAAATGAATAACCAAGTGTTTTAATTGACATCAGATGATCAAAACAACAAACCCTGAGAACATAGAAAAAATATAAATAAAGATATGAGCAGAACTTAATACAACAGAAAACGTATAAAATTGAGGTGATTTAGTAAGTCCAAAGAATATTCTTTGAAAAGATTTAAAAGACACACTTTGATTAATGAAAACATAAACATATGTAAAGAATATACAGAAAGAATCAGGACAATGTTATAGCAGAGAATATATGAAATGCCAGTAAATTTGAACATTTCTGTAAAGGGGACCATTTCCTAGCTCCTAAAGTTCACCAAAACTGACACAAGAGGAAATCATTGAAGGTCATCATGTCTGCCCTTGGCATTCTCGGAACGCCCTGGCCTCAGAATGCAGCATCGCTAGTCCATGGTAACCTGCGGAGAGGGGGTGGGGCTGAAGGAGGTTAGAACACTGCCCTCACTGAGGGAGTGGGTGTGGCCATCTCTGCTGTGACTGAACAAAGGGCAGGGGAGCAGGGGGCCCAGGGCAGGGCCCTCAGAGCCCGGCAGGACCAGGGGAGTGTCACAAGCATTTGGCCCAGGCCAAAGGGCGCCTTCTTTGTCTGCACAGCTTCCCAAACACTCACATTTCCACTCAGGCCGCCCTCTTTGTTGAAGTGTGTGTGGAACGTGTCCTCGCAGTACACCTCGCTGCACAGCTAACAATAGGACTGGACATCGTACCTTCCTGCCAGGTGACCGAAGTTCGCAGGCAGATGGGTCACTGGGACCAACGCGGAGAGGCTCCTGCCCTGACCACAGGTCAACCACAGCCACTGCCCCAGATCGGGGGTTGCAAAGCAGCCCTGTCTGAATCCCCTGCCTCTAGAGGGAGTATTGGACCAACACTTCTAAAAAATGGGGTCCTTGCGGGCAACTCATCGGAGGGACACAAAAAAATCTTCGCCGACTTTCTCCTGAAGCTTACGAGCGTTCACACTTAAGCCTTTTACAATGTCAGCTGTTTAGCTAAACATGAGCTCATGATCTAAATTTACACAATAATGAAGAAATCAGCTACAAGGGGAGACAATCAGCAAAAACAATCAATATGAGAATTAGTTTCCCAAGGCCACCAATCAGATGTTGGAATAATCAGGTGCAAGGCAGAATATACACATTAAACTGGAACTGGAACAAGGAACAAGGATGTTTTCAAAGACTGGTAGGATCTCTAAAACATTTGTAAAGTACATGTCATTGATAAAGCTAAATACTCAAAGGTTGTGTAATACAACAGATTAATCATTGAGAAGAGTGAAATTATGCTGTTTTGAAAACTATGGCAGGTCAGATTTTCTGCCTAATGATATAAGAAGATTTCTCTCAAAAATACACATTATGTCAAAGACTTATTGGCTGTGAAATAAGTTAAGGGTATTTCAAATGGCTTGTCTACAAAGAAAGGTGAGATGTAGGGAATCACAGAAAGTCGAGGGGAAAATATGTCAATATATAAAATGCTATATGGTGAACTAAGCCTTAGACCAGCAACAATGGAGAGGACCTGACCCTTAGAAACTTACAAGTAAGCTGGAATCTTCAAAAGTTCAAATCTTTCTAAGTAAAAAGATTTATTAAAATGAATAACCAAGTGTTTTAATTGACATCAGATGATCAAAACAACAAACCCTGAGAACATAGAAAAAATATAAATAAAGATATGAGCAGAACTTAATACAACAGAAAACGTATAAAATTGAGGTGATTTAGTAAGTCCAAAGAATATTCTTTGAAAAGATTTAAAAGACACACTTTGATTAAGGAAAACAAAAACATAAGTAAAGAATATACAGAAAGAATCAGGACAATGTTATAGCAGAGAATATATGAAATGCCAGTAAATTTGAACATTTCTGTAAAGGGGACCATTTCCTAGCTCCTAAAGTTGACCAAAACTGACACAAGAGGAAATCATTGAAGGTCATCATGTCTGCCCTTGGCATTCTCGGAACGCCCTGGCCTCAGAATGCAGCATGGGTAGTCCATGGTAACCTGCGGAGAGGGGGCGGGGCTGAAGGAGGTTGGAACACTGCCCTCACTGAGGGAGTGGGTGTGGCCATCTCTGCTGTGACTGAACAAAGGGCAGGGGAGCAGGGGGCCCAGGGCAGGGCCCTCAGAGGCCAGCAGGCCCAGGGGTGTGTCACAAGCATTTGGCCCAGGCCAAAGGGCACCTTCTTTGTCCGCACAGCTTCCCAAACACTCACATTTCCACTCAGGCCGCCCTCTTTCTTGAAGTGTGTGTGGAACGTGTCCTCGCAGTACACCTCGCTGCACAGCTAACCATAGGACTGGGCATCGTACCTTCCTGCCAGGTGACTGAAGTTCGCAGGCAGATGGGTCCCTGGGACCAACGCGGAGAGGCTCCTGCCCTGACCACAGGTCAACCACAGCCGCTGCCCCCGATCGGGGGCCGCAAAGCAGCCCTGTCTGAATCCCCTGCCTCTAGAGGGAGTATTGGACCAACACTTCTAAAAAATGGGGTCCTTGCGGGCAACTCATCGGAGGGACACAAATAAATCGTTGCCGACTTTCTCCTGGAGCTTACGAGCGTTCACACTTAAGCCTGATACAATGTCAGCTGTTTAGCTAAACATGAGCTCATGATCTAAATTTACACAATAATGAAGAAATCAGCTACAAGTGGAGACAATCAGCAAAAACAATCAATATGAGAATTAGTTTCCCAAGGCCATCCATCAGATGTTGGAATAATCAGGTGCAAGGCAGAAAATATACATAAAACTGGAACTGAAACAAGGAACAAGGATGTTTACTAAGACTGGTAGGATCTCTAAAACATTTGTAAAGTACATGTCATTGATAAAGCTAAATACTCAAAGGTTGTGTAATACAACAGATTAATCATTGAGAAGAGTGAAATTATGCTGTTTTGAAAACTATGGCAGGTCAGATTTTCTGCCTAATGATATAAGAAGATTTCTCTCAAAAATACACATTATTTCAAAGACTTATTGGCTGTGAAATAAGTTAAGGGTATTTCAAATGGCTTGTCTGCAAAGAAAGGTGAGATGTAGGGAATCACAGAAAGTCGAGGGGAAAATGTGACAGTATATACATTGCTATATGGTGAACTAAGCCTTAGGCCAGCAACAATGGAGAGGACCTGACCCTTAGAAACTTACAAGTAAGCTGGAATCTTCAAAAGTTCAAATCTTTATAAGTAAAAAGATTTATTAAAATGAATAACCAAGTGTTTTAATTGACATCAGATGATCAAAACAACAAACCCTGAGAACATATAAAAAATATAAATAAAGATATGAGCAGAACTTAATACAACAGAAAACGTATAAAATTGAGGTGATTTAGTAAGTCCAAAGAATATTCTTTGAAAAGATTTAAAAGACACACTTTGATTAAAGAAAACATAAACATATGTAAAGAATATACAGAAAGAATCAGGACAATGTTATAGCAGAGAATATATGAAATGCCAGTAAATTTGAACATTTCTGTAAAGGGGACCATTTCCTAGCTCCTAAAGTTGACCAAAACTGACACAAGAGGAAATCATTGAAGGTCATCATGTCTGCCCTTGGCATTCTTGGAACGCCCTGGCCTCAGAATGCAGCATCGGTAGTCCATGGTAACCTGCGGAGAGGGGGTGGGGCTGAAGGAGGTTAGAACACTGCCCTCACTGAGGGAGTGGGTGTGGCCATCTCTGCTGTGACTGAACAAAGGGCAGGGGAGCAGGGGGCCCAGGGCACGGCCCTCAGAGCCTGGCAGGACCAGGGGAGTGTCACAAGCATTTGGCCCAGGCCAAAGGGCGCCTTCTTTGTCTGCACAGCTTCCCAAACACTCACATTTCCACTCAGGCCGCCCTCTTTGTTGAAGTGTGTGTGGAACGTGTCCTCGCAGTACACCTCGCTGCACAGCTAACCATAGGACTGGGCATCGTACCTTCCTGCCAGGTGACCGAAGTTCGCAGGCAGATGGGTCACTGGGACCAACGCGGAGAGGCTCCTGCCCTGACCACAGGTCGACCACAGCCGCTGCCCCAGATCGGGGGTTGCAAAGCAGCCCTGTCTGAATCCCCTGCCTCTAGAGGGAGTATTGGACCAACACTTCTAAAAAATGGGGTCCTTGCGGGCAACTCATCGGAGGGACACAAAAAAATCTTTGCCGACTTTCTCCTGAAGCTTACGAGCGTTCACACTTAGCCTTTTACAATGTCAGCTGTTTAGCTAAACATGAGCTCATGATCTAAATTTACACAATAATGAAGAAATCAGCTACAAGGGGAGACAATCAGCAAAAACAATCAATATGAGAATTAGTTTCCCAAGGCCACCCATCAGATGTTGGAATAATCAGGTGCAAGGCAGAATATATACAAAAAACTGGAACTGGAACAAGGAACAAGGATGTTTTCAAAGACTGGTAGGATCTCTAAAACATTTGTAAAGTACATGTCATTGATAAAGCTAAATACTCAAAGGTTGTGTAATACAACAGATTAATCATTGAGAAGAGTGAAATTATGCTGTTTTGAAAACTATGGCAGGTCAGATTTTCTGCCTAATGATATAAGAAGATTTCTCTCAAAAATACACATTATTTCAAAGACTTATTGGCTGTGAAATAAGTGAAGGGTATTTCAAATGGCTTGTCTGCAAAGAAAGGTGAGATGTAGGGAATCACAGAAAGTCGAGGGGAAAATATGTCAATATATACATTGCTATATGGTGAACTAAGCCTTAGGCCAGCAACAATGGAGAGGACCTGACCCTTAGAAACTTACAAGTAAGCTGGAATCTTCAAAAGTTCAAATCTTTCTAAGTAAAAAGGTTTATTAAAATGAATAACCAAGTGTTTTAATTGACATCAGATGATCAAAACAACAAACCCTGAGAACATAGAAAAAATATAAATAAAGATATGAGCAGAACTTAATACAACAGAAAACGTATAAAATTGAGGTGATTTAGTAAGTCCAAAGAATATTCTTTGAAAAGATTTAAAAGACACACTTTGATTAAGGAAAACAAAAACATAAGTAAAGAATATACAGAAAGAATCAGGACAATGTTATAGCAGAGAATATATGAAATGCCAGTAAATTTGAACATTTCTGTACAGGGGACCATTTCCTAGCTCCTAAAGTTGACCAAAACTGACACAAGAGGAAATCATTGAAGGTCATCATGTCTGCCCTTGGCATTCTCGGAACGCCCTGGCCTCAGAATGCAGCATCGCTAGTCCATGGTAACCTGCGGAGAGGGGGCGGGGCTGAAGGAGGTTGGAACACTGCCCTCACTGAGGGAGTGGGTGTGGCCATCTCTGCTGTGACTGAACAAAGGGCACGGGAGCAGGGGGCCCAGGGCAGGGCCCTCAGAGGCCGGCAGGCCCAGGGGTGTGTCACAGGCATTTGGCCCAGGTCATAGGGCGCCTTCTTTGTCCGCACAGCTTCCCAAACACTCACCTTTCCACTCAGGCCGCCCTCTTTGTTGAAGTGTGTGTGGAACGTGTCCTCGCAGTACACCTCGCTGCACAGCTAACCATAGGACTGGGCATCGTACCTTCCTGCCAGGTGACCGAAGTTCGCAGGCAGATGGGTCCCTGGGACCAACGCGGAGAGGCTCCTGCCCTGACCACAGGTCGAACACAGCCGCTGCCCCAGATCGGGGGCCGCAAAGCAGCCCTGTCTGAATCCCCTGCCTCTAGAGGGAGTATTGGACCAACACTTCTAAAAAATGGGGTCCTTGCGAGCAACTCATCGGAGGGACACAAAAAAATCTTTGCCGACTTTCTCCTGAAGCTTACGAGCGTTCACAATTAACCCTGTTACAATGTCAGCTGTATAGCAAAACATGAGCTCATGATCTAAATTTACACACTAATGAAGAAATCAGCTACAAGGGGAGACAATCAGCAAAAACAATCAGTATGAGAATTAGTTTCCCAAGGCCATCCATCAGATGTTGGAATAATCAGGTGCAAGGCAGAAAATATACATAAAACTGGAACTGAAACAAGGAACAAGGATGTTTACTAAGACTGATAGGATCTCTAAAACATTTGTAATGTACATGTCATTGATAAAGCTAAATACTCAAAGGTTGTGTAATACAACAGATTAATCATTGAGAAGAGTGAAATTATGCTGTTTTGAAAACTATGGCAGGTCAGATTTTCTGCCTAATGATATAAGAAGATTTCTCTCAAAAATACACATTATTTCAAAGACTTATTGGCTGTGAAATAAGTTACGGGTATTTCAAATGGCTTGTCTGCAAAGAAAGGTGAGATGTAGGGAATCACAGAAAGTCGAGGGGAAAATATGTCAATATATACATTGCTATACGGTGAACTAAGCCTTAGGCCAGCAACAATGGAGAGGACATGACCCTTAGAAACTTACAAGTAAGCTGGAATCTTCAAAACTTCAAATCTTTATAAGTAAAAAGATTTATTAAAATGAATAACCAAGTGTTTTAATTGACATCAGATGATCAAAACAACAAACCCTGAGAACATAGAAAAAATATAAATAAAGATATGAGCAGAACTTAATACAACAGAAAACGTATAAAATTGAGGTGATTTAGTAAGTCCAAAGAATATTCTTTGAAAAGATTTAAAAGACACACTTTGATTAATGAAAACATAAACATATGTAAAGAATATACAGAAAGAATCAGGACAATGTTATAGCAGAGAATATATGAAATGCCAGTAAATTTGAACATTTCTGTAAAGGGGACCATTTCCTAGCTCCTAAAGTTCACCAAAACTGACACAAGAGGAAATCATTGAAGGTCATCATGTCTGCCCTTGGCATTCTCGGAACGCCCTGGCCTCAGAATACAGCATCGCTAGTCCATGGTAACCTGCGGAGAGGGGGTGGGGCTGAAGGAGGTTAGAACACTGCCCTCACTGAGGGAGTGGGTGTGGCCATCTCTGCTGTGACTGAACAAAGGGCAGGGGAGCAGGGGGCCCAGGGCAGGGCCCTCAGAGCCCGGCAGGACCAGGGGAGTGTCACAAGCATTTGGCCCAGGCCAAAGGGCGCCTTCTTTGTCT
This sequence comes from Hyperoodon ampullatus, assembly GCF_949752795.1. Taxonomy (NCBI): domain Eukaryota; kingdom Metazoa; phylum Chordata; class Mammalia; order Artiodactyla; family Ziphiidae; genus Hyperoodon; species Hyperoodon ampullatus. The sequence continues at coordinate 12,586 of NW_027640765.1, forward strand.
GCACAGCTTCCCAAACACTCACATTTCCACTCAGGCCGCCCTCTTTGTTGAAGTGTGTGTGGAACGTGTCCTCGCAGTACACCTCGCTGCACAGCTAACAATAGGACTGGACATCGTACCTTCCTGCCAGGTGACCGAAGTTCGCAGGCAGATGGGTCACTGGGACCAACGCGGAGAGGCTCCTGCCCTGACCACAGGTCAACCACAGCCACTGCCCCAGATCGGGGGTTGCAAAGCAGCCCTGTCTGAATCCCCTGCCTCTAGAGGGAGTATTGGACCAACACTTCTAAAAAATGGGGTCCTTGCGGGCAACTCATCGGAGGGACACAAAAAAATCTTCGCCGACTTTCTCCTGAAGCTTACGAGCGTTCACACTTAAGCCTTTTACAATGTCAGCTGTTTAGCTAAACATGAGCTCATGATCTAAATTTACACAATAATGAAGAAATCAGCTACAAGGGGAGACAATCAGCAAAAACAATCAATATGAGAATTAGTTTCCCAAGGCCACCAATCAGATGTTGGAATAATCAGGTGCAAGGCAGAATATACACATTAAACTGGAACTGGAACAAGGAACAAGGATGTTTTCAAAGACTGGTAGGATCTCTAAAACATTTGTAAAGTACATGTCATTGATAAAGCTAAATACTCAAAGGTTGTGTAATACAACAGATTAATCATTGAGAAGAGTGAAATTATGCTGTTTTGAAAACTATGGCAGGTCAGATTTTCTGCCTAATGATATAAGAAGATTTCTCTCAAAAATACACATTATGTCAAAGACTTATTGGCTGTGAAATAAGTTAAGGGTATTTCAAATGGCTTGTCTACAAAGAAAGGTGAGATGTAGGGAATCACAGAAAGTCGAGGGGAAAATATGTCAATATATAAAATGCTATATGGTGAACTAAGCCTTAGGCCAGCAACAATGGAGAGGACCTGACCCTTAGAAACTTACAAGTAAGCTGGAATCTTCAAAAGTTCAAATCTTTATAAGTAAAAAGATTTATTAAAATGAATAACCAAGTGTTTTAATTGACATCAGATGATCAAAACAACAAACCCTGAGAACATAGAAAAAATATAAATAAAGATATGAGCAGAACTTAATACAACAGAAAACGTATAAAATTGAGGTGATTTAGTAAGTCCAAAGAATATTCTTTGAAAAGATTTAAAAGACACACTTTGATTAAAGAAAACATAAACATATGTAAAGAATATACAGAAAGAATCAGGACAATGTTATAGCAGAGAATATATGAAATGCCAGTAAATTTGAACATTTCTGTAAAGGGGACCATTTCCTAGCTCCTAAAGTTGACCAAAACTGACACAAGAGGAAATCATTGAAGGTCATCATGTCTGCCCTTGGCATTCTCAGAACGCCCTGGCCTCAGAATGCAGCATGGGTAGTCCATGGTAACCTGCGGAGAGGGGGCGGGGCTGAAGGAGGTTGGAACACTGCCCTCACTGAGGGAGTGGGTGTGGCCATCTCTGCGGTGACTGAACAAAGGGCAGGGGAGCAGGGGGCCCAGGGCAGGGCCCTCAGAGGCCAGCAGGCCCAGGGGTGTGTCACAAGCATTTGGCCCAGGCCAAAGGGCACCTTCTTTGTCCGCACAGCTTCCCAAACACTCACATTTCCACTCAGGCCGCCCTCTTTGTTGAAGTGTGTGTGGAACGTGTCCTCGCAGTACACCTCGCTGCACAGCTAACCATAGGACTGGGCATCGTACCTTCCTGCCAGGTGACCGAAGTTCGCAGGCAGATGGGTCCCTGGGACCAACGCGGAGAGGCTCCTGCCCTGACCACAGGTCGACCACAACCGCTGCCCCCGATCGGGGGCCGCAAAGCAGCCTTGTCTGAATCCCCTGCCTCTAGAGGGAGTATTGGACCAACACTTCTAAAAAATGGGGTCCTTGCGGGCAACTCATCGGAGGGACACAAATAAATCGTTGCCGACTTTCTCCTGGAGCTTACGAGCGTTCACACTTAAGCCTGATACAATGTCAGTTGTTTAGCTAAACATGAGCTCATGATCTAAATTTACACAATAATGAAGAAATCAGCTACAAGTGGAGACAATCAGCAAAAACAATCAATATGAGAATTAGTTTCCCAAGGCCATCCATCAGATGTTGGAATAATCAGGTGCAAGGCAGAAAATATACATAAAACTGGAAATGAAACAAGGAACAAGGATGTTTACTAAGACTGGTAGGATCTCTAAAACATTTGTAAAGTACATGTCATTGATAAAGCTAAATACTCAAAGGTTGTGTAATACAACAGATTAATCATTGAGAAGAGTGAAATTATGCTGTTTTGAAAACTATGGCAGGTCAGATTTTCTGCCTAATGATATAAGAAGATTTCTCTCAAAAATACACATTATTTCAAAGACTTATTGGCTGTGAAATAAGTTAAGGGTATTTCAAATGGCTTGTCTGCAAAGAAAGGTGAGATGTAGGGAATCACAGAAAGTCGAGGGGAAAATATGTCAATATATACATTGCTATATGGTGAACTAAGCCTTAGGCCAGCAACAATGGAGAGGACCTGACCCTTAGAAACTTACAAGTAAGCTGGAATCTTCAAAAGTTCAAATCTTTATAAGTAAAAAGATTTATTAAAATGAATAACCAAGTGTTTTAATTGACATCAGATGATCAAAACAACAAACCCTGAGAACATAGAAAAAATATAAATAAAGATATGAGCAGAACTTAATACAACAGAAAACGTATAAAATTGAGGTGATTTAGTAAGTCCAAAGAATATTCTTTGAAAAGATTTAAAAGACACACTTTGATTAAGGAAAACATAAACATATGTAAAGAATATACAGAAAGAATCAGGACAATGTTATAGCAGAGAATATATGAAATGCCAGTAAATTTGAACATTTCTGTAAAGGGGACCATTTCCTAGCTCCTAAAGTTGACCAAAACTGACACAAGAGGAAATCATTGAAGGTCATCATGTCTGCCCTTGGCATTCTTGGAACGCCCTGGCCTCAGAATGCAGCATCGGTAGTCCATGGTAACCTGCGGAGAGGGGGTGGGGCTGAAGGAGTTTGGAACACTGCCCTCACTGAGGGAGTGGGTGTGGCCATCTCTGCTGTGACTGAACAAAGGGCAGGGGAGCAGGGGGCCCAGGGCAGGGCCCTCAGAGCCCGGCAGGACCAGGGGAGTGTCACAAGCATTTGGCCCAGGCCAAAGGGCGCCTTCTTTGTCTGCACAGCTTCGCAAACACTCACCTTTCCACTCAGGCCGCCCTCTTTGTTGAAGTGTGTGTGGAACGTGTCCTCGCAGTACACCTCGCTGCACAGCTAACCATAGGACTGGGCATCGTACCTTCCTGCCAGGTGACCGAAGTTCGCAGGCAGATGGGTCACTGGGACCAACGCGGAGAGGCTCCTGCCCTGACCACAGGTCGACCACAGCCGCTGCCCCAGATCGGGGGTTGCAAAGCAGCCCTGTCTGAATCCCCTGCCTCTAGAGGGAGTATTGGACCAACACTTCTAAAAAATGGGGTCCTTGCGGGCAACTCATCGGAGGGACACAAAAAAATCTTTGCCGACTTTCTCCTGAAGCTTACGAGCGTTCACACTTAAGCCTTTTACAATGTCAGCTGTTTAGCTAAACATGAGCTCATGATCTAAATTTACACAATAATGAAGAAATCAGCTACAAGGGGAGACAATCAGCAAAAACAATCAATATGAGAATTAGTTTCCCAAGGCCACCCATCAGATGTTGGAATAATCAGGTGCAAGGCAGAATATATACAAAAAACTGGAACTGGAACAAGGAACAAGGATGTTTTCAAAGACTGGTAGGATCTCTAAAACATTTGTAAAGTACATGTCATTGATAAAGCTAAATACTCAAAGGTTGTGGAATACAACAGATTAATCATTGAGAAGAGTGAAATTATGCTGTTTTGAAAACTATGGCAGGTCAGATTTTCTGCCTAATGATATAAGAAGATTTCTCTCAAAAATACACATTATTTCAAAGACTTATTGGCTGTGAAATAAGTGAAGGGTATTTCAAATGGCTTGTCTGCAAAGAAAGGTGAGATGTAGGGAATCACAGAAAGTCGAGGGGAAAATATGTCAATATATACATTGCTATATGGTGAACTAAGCCTTAGGCCAGCAACAATGGAGAGGACCTGACCCTTAGAAACTTACAAGTAAGCTGGAATCTTCAAAAGTTCAAATCTTTATAAGTAAAAAGATTTATTAAAATGAATAACCAAGTGTTTTAATTGACATCAGATGATCAAAACAACAAACCCTGAGAACATAGAAAAAATATAAATAAAGATATGAGCAGAACTTACTACAACAGAAAACGTATAAAATTGAGGTGATTTAGTAAGTCCAAAGAATATTCTTTGAAAAGATTTAAAAGACACACTTTGATTAAGGAAAACAAAAACATAAGTAAAGAATATACAGAAAGAATCAGGACAATGTTATAGCAGAGAATATATGAAATGCCAGTAAATTTGAACATTTCTGTAAAGGGGACCATTTCCTAGCTCCTAAAGTTGACCAAAACTGACACAAGAGGAAATCATTTTAGGTCATCATGTCTGCCCTTGGCATTCTCGGAACGCCCTGGCCTCAGAATGCAGCATCGGTAGTCCATGGTAACCTGCGGAGAGGGGGCGGGGCTGAAGGAGGTTGGAACACTGCCCTCACTGAGGGAGTGGGTGTGGCCATCTCTGCTGTGACTGAACAAAGGGCAGGGGAGCAGGGGGCCCAGGGCAGGGCCCTCAGAGGCCAGCAGGCCCAGGGGTGTGTCACAAGCATTTGGCCCAGGCCAAAGGGCACCTTCTTTGTCCGCACAGCTTCCCAAACACTCACATTTCCACTCAGGCCGCCCTCTTTGTTGAAGTGTGTGTGGAACGTGTCCTCGCAGTACACCTCGCTGCACAGCTAACCATAGGACTGGGCATCGTACCTTCCTGCCAGGTGACTGAAGTTCGCAGGCAGATGGGTCCCTGGGACCAACGCGGAGAGGCTCCTGCCCTGACCACAGGTCGACCACAACCGCTGCCCCCGATCGGGGGCCGCAAAGCAGCCTTGTCTGAATCCCCTGCCTCTAGAGGGAGTATTGGACCAACACTTCTAAAAAATGGGGTCCTTGCGGGCAACTCATCGGAGGGACACAAATAAATCGTTGCCGACTTTCTCCTGGAGCTTACGAGCGTTCACACTTAAGCCTGATACAATGTCAGTTGTTTAGCTAAACATGAGCTCATGATCTAAATTTACACAATAATGAAGAAATCAGCTACAAGTGGAGACAATCAGCAAAAACAATCAATATGAGAATTAGTTTCCCAAGGCCATCCATCAGATGTTGGAATAATCAGGTGCAAGGCAGAAAATATACATAAAACTGGAAATGAAACAAGGAACAAGGATGTTTACTAAGACTGGTAGGATCTCTAAAACATTTGTAAAGTACATGTCATTGATAAAGCTAAATATTCAAAGGTTGTGTAATACAACAGATTAATCATTGAGAAGAGTGAAATTATGCTGTTTTGAAAACTATGGCAGGTCAGATTTTCTGCCTAATGATATAAGAAGATTTCTCTCAAAAATACACATTATTTCAAAGACTTATTGGCTGTGAAATAAGTTAAGGGTATTTCAAATGGCTTGTCTGCAAAGAAAGTTGAGATGTAGGGAATCACAGAAAGTCGAGGGGAAAATATGTCAATATATACATTGCTATACGGTGAACTAAGCCTTAGGCCAGCAACAATGGAGAGGACATGACCCTTAGAAACTTACAAGTAAGCTGGAATCTTCAAAAGTTCAAATCTTTCTAAGTAAAAAGATTTATTAAAATGAATAACCAAGTGTTTTAATTGACATCAGATGATCAAAACAACAAACCCTGAGAACATAGAAAAAATATAAATAAAGATATGAGCAGAACTTAATACAACAGAAAACGTATAAAATTGAGGTGATTTAGTAAGTCCAAAGAATATTCTTTGAAAAGATTTAAAAGACACACTTTGATTAAGGAAAACATAAACATATGTAAAGAATATACAGAAAGAATCAGGACAATGTTATAGCAGAGAATATATGAAATGCCAGTAAATTTGAACATTTCTGTAAAGGGGACCATTTCCTAGCTCCTAAAGTTGACCAAAACTGACACAAGAGGAAATCATTGAAGGTCATCATGTCTGCCCTTGGCATTCTTGGAACGCCCTGGCCTCAGAATGCAGCATCGGTAGTCCATGGTAACCTGCGGAGAGGGGGTGGGGCTGAAGGAGGTTAGAACACTGCCCTCACTGAGGGAGTGGGTGTGGCCATCTCTGCTGTGACTGAACAAAGGGCAGGGGAGCAGGGGGCCCAGGGCACGGCCCTCAGAGCCTGGCAGGACCAGGGGAGTGTCACAAGCATTTGGCCCAGGCCAAAGGGCACCTTCTTTGTCTGCACAGCTTCCCAAACACTCACCTTTCCACTCAGGCCGCCCTCTTTGTTGAAGTGTGTGTGGAACGTGTCCTCGCAGTACACCTCGCTGCACAGCTAACCATAGGACTGGGCATCGTACCTTCCTGCCAGGTGACCGAAGTTCGCAGGCAGATGGGTCACTGGGACCAACGCGGAGAGGCTCCTGCCCTGACCACAGGTCGACCACAGCCGCTGCCCCAGATCGGGGGTTGCAAAGCAGCCCTGTCTGAATCCCCTGCCTCTAGAGGGAGTATTGGACCAACACTTCTAAAAAATGGGGTCCTTGCGGGCAACTCATCGGAGGGACACAAAAAAATCTTTGCCGACTTTCTCCTGAAGCTTACGAGCGTTCACACTTAAGCCTTTTACAATGTCAGCTGTTTAGCTAAACATGAGCTCATGATCTAAATTTACACAATAATGAAGAAATCAGCTACAAGGGGAGACAATCAGCAAAAACAATCAATATGAGAATTAGTTTCCCAAGGCCACCCATCAGATGTTGGAATAATCAGGTGCAAGGCAGAATATATACAAAAAACTGGAACTGGAACAAGGAACAAGGATGTTTTCAAAGACTGGTAGGATCTCTAAAACATTTGTAAAGTACATGTCATTGATAAAGCTAAATACTCAAAGGTTGTGGAATACAACAGATTAATCATTGAGAAGAGTGAAATTATGCTGTTTTGAAAACTATGGCAGGTCAGATTTTCTGCCTAATGATATAAGAAGATTTCTCTCAAAAATACACATTATTTCAAAGACTTATTGGCTGTGAAATAAGTGAAGGGTATTTCAAATGGCTTGTCTGCAAAGAAAGGTGAGATGTAGGGAATCACAGAAAGTCGAGGGGAAAATATGTCAATATATACATTGCTATATGGTGAACTAAGCCTTAGGCCAGCAACAATGGAGAGGACCTGACCCTTAGAAACTTACAAGTAAGCTGGAATCTTCAAAAGTTCAAATCTTTATAAGTAAAAAGATTTATTAAAATGAATAACCAAGTGTTTTAATTGACATCAGATGATCAAAACAACAAACCCTGAGAACATAGAAAAAATATAAATAAAGATATGAGCAGAACTTAATACAACAGAAAACGTATAAAATTGAGGTGATTTAGTAAGTCCAAAGAATATTCTTTGAAAAGATTTAAAAGACACACTTTGATTAAGGAAAACAAAAACATAAGTAAAGAATATACAGAAAGAATCAGGACAATGTTATAGCAGAGAATATATGAAATGCCAGTAAATTTGAACATTTCTGTAAAGGGGACCATTTCCTAGCTCCTAAAGTTGACCAAAACTGACACAAGAGGAAATCATTGAAGGTCATCATGTCTGCCCTTGGCATTCTCGGAACGCCCTGGCCTCAGAATGCAGCATGGGTAGTCCATGGTAACCTGCGGAGAGGGGGCGGGGCTGAAGGAGGTTGGAACACTGCCCTCACTGAGGGAGTGGGTGTGGCCATCTCTGCTGTGACTGAACAAAGGGCAGGGGAGCAGGGGGCCCAGGGCAGGGCCCTCAGAGGCCAGCAGGCCCAGGGGTGTGTCACAAGCATTTGGCCCAGGCCAAAGGGCACCTTCTTTGTCCGCACAGCTTCCCAAACACTCACATTTCCACTCAGGCCGCCCTCTTTCTTGAAGTGTGTGTGGAACGTGTCCTCGCAGTACACCTCGCTGCACAGCTAACCATAGGACTGGGCATCGTACCTTCCTGCCAGGTGACTGAAGTTCGCAGGCAGATGGGTCCCTGGGACCAACGCGGAGAGGCTCCTGCCCTGACCACAGGTCAACCACAGCCGCTGCCCCCGATCGGGGGCCGCAAAGCAGCCCTGTCTGAATCCCCTGCCTCTAGAGGGAGTATTGGACCAACACTTCTAAAAAATGGGGTCCTTGCGGGCAACTCATCGGAGGGACACAAATAAATCGTTGCCGACTTTCTCCTGGAGCTTACGAGCGTTCACACTTAAGCCTGATACAATGTCAGCTGTTTAGCTAAACATGAGCTCATGATCTAAATTTACACAATAATGAAGAAATCAGCTACAAGTGGAGACAATCAGCAAAAACAATCAATATGAGAATTAGTTTCCCAAGGCCATCCATCAGATGTTGGAATAATCAGGTGCAAGGCAGAAAATATACATAAAACTGGAACTGAAACAAGGAACAAGGATGTTTACTAAGACTGGTAGGATCTCTAAAACATTTGTAAAGTACATGTCATTGATAAAGCTAAATACTCAAAGGTTGTGTAATACAACAGATTAATCATTGAGAAGAGTGAAATTATGCTGTTTTGAAAACTATGGCAGGTCAGATTTTCTGCCTAATGATATAAGAAGATTTCTCTCAAAAATACACATTATTTCAAAGACTTATTGGCTGTGAAATAAGTTAAGGGTATTTCAAATGGCTTGTCTGCAAAGAAAGGTGAGATGTAGGGAATCACAGAAAGTCGAGGGGAAAATGTGACAGTATATACATTGCTATATGGTGAACTAAGCCTTAGGCCAGCAACAATGGAGAGGACCTGACCCTTAGAAACTTACAAGTAAGCTGGAATCTTCAAAAGTTCAAATCTTTATAAGTAAAAAGATTTATTAAAATGAATAACCAAGTGTTTTAATTGACATCAGATGATCAAAACAACAAACCCTGAGAACATATAAAAAATATAAATAAAGATATGAGCAGAACTTAATACAACAGAAAACGTATAAAATTGAGGTGATTTAGTAAGTCCAAAGAATATTCTTTGAAAAGATTTAAAAGACACACTTTGATTAAAGAAAACATAAACATATGTAAAGAATATACAGAAAGAATCAGGACAATGTTATAGCAGAGAATATATGAAATGCCAGTAAATTTGAACATTTCTGTAAAGGGGACCATTTCCTAGCTCCTAAAGTTGACCAAAACTGACACAAGAGGAAATCATTGAAGGTCATCATGTCTGCCCTTGGCATTCTTGGAACGCCCTGGCCTCAGAATGCAGCATCGGTAGTCCATGGTAACCTGCGGAGAGGGGGTGGGGCTGAAGGAGGTTAGAACACTGCCCTCACTGAGGGAGTGGGTGTGGCCATCTCTGCTGTGACTGAACAAAGGGCAGGGGAGCAGGGGGCCCAGGGCACGGCCCTCAGAGCCTGGCAGGACCAGGGGAGTGTCACAAGCATTTGGCCCAGGCCAAAGGGCGCCTTCTTTGTCTGCACAGCTTCCCAAACACTCACATTTCCACTCAGGCCGCCCTCTTTGTTGAAGTGTGTGTGGAACGTGTCCTCGCAGTACACCTCGCTGCACAGCTAACCATAGGACTGGGCATCGTACCTTCCTGCCAGGTGACCGAAGTTCGCAGGCAGATGGGTCACTGGGACCAACGCGGAGAGGCTCCTGCCCTGACCACAGGTCGACCACAGCCGCTGCCCCAGATCGGGGGTTGCAAAGCAGCCCTGTCTGAATCCCCTGCCTCTAGAGGGAGTATTGGACCAACACTTCTAAAAAATGGGGTCCTTGCGGGCAACTCATCGGAGGGACACAAAAAAATCTTTGCCGACTTTCTCCTGAAGCTTACGAGCGTTCACACTTAGCCTTTTACAATGTCAGCTGTTTAGCTAAACATGAGCTCATGATCTAAATTTACACAATAATGAAGAAATCAGCTACAAGGGGAGACAATCAGCAAAAACAATCAATATGAGAATTAGTTTCCCAAGGCCACCCATCAGATGTTGGAATAATCAGGTGCAAGGCAGAATATATACAAAAAACTGGAACTGGAACAAGGAACAAGGATGTTTTCAAAGACTGGTAGGATCTCTAAAACATTTGTAAAGTACATGTCATTGATAAAGCTAAATACTCAAAGGTTGTGTAATACAACAGATTAATCATTGAGAAGAGTGAAATTATGCTGTTTTGAAAACTATGGCAGGTCAGATTTTCTGCCTAATGATATAAGAAGATTTCTCTCAAAAATACACATTATTTCAAAGACTTATTGGCTGTGAAATAAGTGAAGGGTATTTCAAATGGCTTGTCTGCAAAGAAAGGTGAGATGTAGGGAATCACAGAAAGTCGAGGGGAAAATATGTCAATATATACATTGCTATATGGTGAACTAAGCCTTAGGCCAGCAACAATGGAGAGGACCTGACCCTTAGAAACTTACAAGTAAGCTGGAATCTTCAAAAGTTCAAATCTTTCTAAGTAAAAAGGTTTATTAAAATGAATAACCAAGTGTTTTAATTGACATCAGATGATCAAAACAACAAACCCTGAGAACATAGAAAAAATATAAATAAAGATATGAGCAGAACTTAATACAACAGAAAACGTATAAAATTGAGGTGATTTAGTAAGTCCAAAGAATATTCTTTGAAAAGATTTAAAAGACACACTTTGATTAAGGAAAACAAAAACATAAGTAAAGAATATACAGAAAGAATCAGGACAATGTTATAGCAGAGAATATATGAAATGCCAGTAAATTTGAACATTTCTGTACAGGGGACCATTTCCTAGCTCCTAAAGTTGACCAAAACTGACACAAGAGGAAATCATTGAAGGTCATCATGTCTGCCCTTGGCATTCTCGGAACGCCCTGGCCTCAGAATGCAGCATCGCTAGTCCATGGTAACCTGCGGAGAGGGGGCGGGGCTGAAGGAGGTTGGAACACTGCCCTCACTGAGGGAGTGGGTGTGGCCATCTCTGCTGTGACTGAACAAAGGGCACGGGAGCAGGGGGCCCAGGGCAGGGCCCTCAGAGGCCGGCAGGCCCAGGGGTGTGTCACAGGCATTTGGCCCAGGTCATAGGGCGCCTTCTTTGTCCGCACAGCTTCCCAAACACTCACCTTTCCACTCAGGCCGCCCTCTTTGTTGAAGTGTGTGTGGAACGTGTCCTCGCAGTACACCTCGCTGCACAGCTAACCATAGGACTGGGCATCGTACCTTCCTGCCAGGTGACCGAAGTTCGCAGGCAGATGGGTCCCTGGGACCAACGCGGAGAGGCTCCTGCCCTGACCACAGGTCGACCACAGCCGCTGCCCCAGATCGGGGGCCGCAAAGCAGCCCTGTCTGAATCCCCTGCCTCTAGAGGGAGTATTGGACCAACACTTCTAAAAAATGGGGTCCTTGCGAGCAACTCATCGGAGGGACACAAAAAAATCTTTGCCGACTTTCTCCTGAAGCTTACGAGCGTTCACACTTAACCCTGTTACAATGTCAGCTGTATAGCAAAACATGAGCTCATGATCTAAATTTACACACTAATGAAGAAATCAGCTACAAGGGGAGACAATCAGCAAAAACAATCAGTATGAGAATTAGTTTCCCAAGGCCATCCATCAGATGTTGGAATAATCAGGTGCAAGGCAGAAAATATACATAAAACTGGAACTGAAACAAGGAACAAGGATGTTTACTAAGACTGATAGGATCTCTAAAACATTTGTAATGTACATGTCATTGATAAAGCTAAATACTCAAAGGTTGTGTAATACAACAGATTAATCATTGAGAAGAGTGAAATTATGCTGTTTTGAAAACTATGGCAGGTCAGATTTTCTGCCTAATGATATAAGAAGATTTCTCTCAAAAATACACATTATTTCAAAGACTTATTGGCTGTGAAATAAGTTACGGGTATTTCAAATGGCTTGTCTGCAAAGAAAGGTGAGATGTAGGGAATCACAGAAAGTCGAGGGGAAAATATGTCAATATATACATTGCTATACGGTGAACTAAGCCTTAGGCCAGCAACAATGGAGAGGACATGACCCTTAGAAACTTACAAGTAAGCTGGAATCTTCAAAACTTCAAATCTTTATAAGTAAAAAGATTTATTAAAATGAATAACCAAGTGTTTTAATTGACATCAGATGATCAAAACAACAAACCCTGAGAACATAGAAAAAATATAAATAAAGATATGAGCAGAACTTAATACAACAGAAAACGTATAAAATTGAGGTGATTTAGTAAGTCCAAAGAATATTCTTTGAAAAGATTTAAAAGACACACTTTGATTAAGGAAAACAAAAACATAAGTAAAGAATATACAGAAAGAATCAGGACAATGTTATAGCAGAGAATATATGAAATGCCAGTAAATTTGAACATTTCTGTAAAGGGGACCATTTCCTAGCTCCTAAAGTTGACCAAAACTGACACAAGAGGAAATCATTGAAGGTCATCATGTCTGCCCTTGGCATTCTCGGAACGCCCTGGCCTCAGAATGCAGCATGGGTAGTCCATGGTAACCTGCGGAGAGGGGGCGGGGCTGAAGGAGGTTGGAACACTGCCCTCACTGAGGGAGTGGGTGTGGCCATCTCTGCTGTGACTGAACAAAGGGCAGGGGAGCAGGGGGCCCAGGGCAGGGCCCTCAGAGGCCAGCAGGCCCAGGGGTGTGTCACAAGCATTTGGCCCAGGCCAAAGGGCACCTTCTTTGTCCGCACAGCTTCCCAAACACTCACATTTCCACTCAGGCCGCCCTCTTTCTTGAAGTGTGTGTGGAACGTGTCCTCGCAGTACACCTCGCTGCACAGCTAACCATAGGACTGGGCATCGTACCTTCCTGCCAGGTGACTGAAGTTCGCAGGCAGATGGGTCCCTGGGACCAACGCGGAGAGGCTCCTGCCCTGACCACAGGTCAACCACAGCCGCTGCCCCCGATCGGGGGCCGCAAAGCAGCCCTGTCTGAATCCCCTGCCTCTAGAGGGAGTATTGGACCAACACTTCTAAAAAATGGGGTCCTTGCGGGCAACTCATCGGAGGGACACAAATAAATCGTTGCCGACTTTCTCCTGGAGCTTACGAGCGTTCACACTTAAGCCTGATACAATGTCAGCTGTTTAGCTAAACATGAGCTCATGATCTAAATTTACACAATAATGAAGAAATCAGCTACAAGTGGAGACAATCAGCAAAAACAATCAATATGAGAATTAGTTTCCCAAGGCCATCCATCAGATGTTGGAATAATCAGGTGCAAGGCAGAAAATATACATAAAACTGGAACTGAAACAAGGAACAAGGATGTTTACTAAGACTGGTAGGATCTCTAAAACATTTGTAAAGTACATGTCATTGATAAAGCTAAATACTCAAAGGTTGTGTAATACAACAGATTAATCATTGAGAAGAGTGAAATTATGCTGTTTTGAAAACTATGGCAGGTCAGATTTTCTGCCTAATGATATAAGAAGATTTCTCTCAAAAATACACATTATTTCAAAGACTTATTGGCTGTGAAATAAGTTAAGGGTATTTCAAATGGCTTGTCTGCAAAGAAAGGTGAGATGTAGGGAATCACAGAAAGTCGAGGGGAAAATGTGACAGTATATACATTGCTATATGGTGAACTAAGCCTTAGGCCAGCAACAATGGAGAGGACCTGACCCTTAGAAACTTACAAGTAAGCTGGAATCTTCAAAAGTTCAAATCTTTATAAGTAAAAAGATTTATTAAAATGAATAACCAAGTGTTTTAATTGACATCAGATGATCAAAACAACAAACCCTGAGAACATATAAAAAATATAAATAAAGATATGAGCAGAACTTAATACAACAGAAAACGTATAAAATTGAGGTGATTTAGTAAGTCCAAAGAATATTCTTTGAAAAGATTTAAAAGACACACTTTGATTAAAGAAAACATAAACATATGTAAAGAATATACAGAAAGAATCAGGACAATGTTATAGCAGAGAATATATGAAATGCCAGTAAATTTGAACATTTCTGTAAAGGGGACCATTTCCTAGCTCCTAAAGTTGACCAAAACTGACACAAGAGGAAATCATTGAAGGTCATCATGTCTGCCCTTGGCATTCTTGGAACGCCCTGGCCTCAGAATGCAGCATCGGTAGTCCATGGTAACCTGCGGAGAGGGGGTGGGGCTGAAGGAGGTTAGAACACTGCCCTCACTGAGGGAGTGGGTGTGGCCATCTCTGCTGTGACTGAACAAAGGGCAGGGGAGCAGGGGGCCCAGGGCACGGCCCTCAGAGCCTGGCAGGACCAGGGGAGTGTCACAAGCATTTGGCCCAGGCCAAAGGGCGCCTTCTTTGTCTGCACAGCTTCCCAAACACTCACATTTCCACTCAGGCCGCCCTCTTTGTTGAAGTGTGTGTGGAACGTGTCCTCGCAGTACACCTCGCTGCACAGCTAACCATAGGACTGGGCATCGTACCTTCCTGCCAGGTGACCGAAGTTCGCAGGCAGATGGGTCACTGGGACCAACGCGGAGAGGCTCCTGCCCTGACCACAGGTCGACCACAGCCGCTGCCCCAGATCGGGGGTTGCAAAGCAGCCCTGTCTGAATCCCCTGCCTCTAGAGGGAGTATTGGACCAACACTTCTAAAAAATGGGGTCCTTGCGGGCAACTCATCGGAGGGACACAAAAAAATCTTTGCCGACTTTCTCCTGAAGCTTACGAGCGTTCACACTTAGCCTTTTACAATGTCAGCTGTTTAGCTAAACATGAGCTCATGATCTAAATTTACACAATAATGAAGAAATCAGCTACAAGGGGAGACAATCAGCAAAAACAATCAATATGAGAATTAGTTTCCCAAGGCCACCCATCAGATGTTGGAATAATCAGGTGCAAGGCAGAATATATACAAAAAACTGGAACTGGAACAAGGAACAAGGATGTTTTCAAAGACTGGTAGGATCTCTAAAACATTTGTAAAGTACATGTCATTGATAAAGCTAAATACTCAAAGGTTGTGTAATACAACAGATTAATCATTGAGAAGAGTGAAATTATGCTGTTTTGAAAACTATGGCAGGTCAGATTTTCTGCCTAATGATATAAGAAGATTTCTCTCAAAAATACACATTATTTCAAAGACTTATTGGCTGTGAAATAAGTGAAGGGTATTTCAAATGGCTTGTCTGCAAAGAAAGGTGAGATGTAGGGAATCACAGAAAGTCGAGGGGAAAATATGTCAATATATACATTGCTATATGGTGAACTAAGCCTTAGGCCAGCAACAATGGAGAGGACCTGACCCTTAGAAACTTACAAGTAAGCTGGAATCTTCAAAAGTTCAAATCTTTCTAAGTAAAAAGGTTTATTAAAATGAATAACCAAGTGTTTTAATTGACATCAGATGATCAAAACAACAAACCCTGAGAACATAGAAAAAATATAAATAAAGATATGAGCAGAACTTAATACAACAGAAAACGTATAAAATTGAGGTGATTTAGTAAGTCCAAAGAATATTCTTTGAAAAGATTTAAAAGACACACTTTGATTAAGGAAAACAAAAACATAAGTAAAGAATATACAGAAAGAATCAGGACAATGTTATAGCAGAGAATATATGAAATGCCAGTAAATTTGAACATTTCTGTACAGGGGACCATTTCCTAGCTCCTAAAGTTGACCAAAACTGACACAAGAGGAAATCATTGAAGGTCATCATGTCTGCCCTTGGCATTCTCGGAACGCCCTGGCCTCAGAATGCAGCATCGCTAGTCCATGGTAACCTGCGGAGAGGGGGCGGGGCTGAAGGAGGTTGGAACACTGCCCTCACTGAGGGAGTGGGTGTGGCCATCTCTGCTGTGACTGAACAAAGGGCACGGGAGCAGGGGGCCCAGGGCAGGGCCCTCAGAGGCCGGCAGGCCCAGGGGTGTGTCACAGGCATTTGGCCCAGGTCATAGGGCGCCTTCTTTGTCCGCACAGCTTCCCAAACACTCACCTTTCCACTCAGGCCGCCCTCTTTGTTGAAGTGTGTGTGGAACGTGTCCTCGCAGTACACCTCGCTGCACAGCTAACCATAGGACTGGGCATCGTACCTTCCTGCCAGGTGACCGAAGTTCGCAGGCAGATGGGTCCCTGGGACCAACGCGGAGAGGCTCCTGCCCTGACCACAGGTCGACCACAGCCGCTGCCCCAGATCGGGGGCCGCAAAGCAGCCCTGTCTGAATCCCCTGCCTCTAGAGGGAGTATTGGACCAACACTTCTAAAAAATGGGGTCCTTGCGAGCAACTCATCGGAGGGACACAAAAAAATCTTTGCCGACTTTCTCCTGAAGCTTACGAGCGTTCACACTTAACCCTGTTACAATGTCAGCTGTATAGCAAAACATGAGCTCATGATCTAAATTTACACACTAATGAAGAAATCAGCTACAAGGGGAGACAATCAGCAAAAACAATCAGTATGAGAATTAGTTTCCCAAGGCCATCCATCAGATGTTGGAATAATCAGGTGCAAGGCAGAAAATATACATAAAACTGGAACTGAAACAAGGAACAAGGATGTTTACTAAGACTGATAGGATCTCTAAAACATTTGTAATGTACATGTCATTGATAAAGCTAAATACTCAAAGGTTGTGTAATACAACAGATTAATCATTGAGAAGAGTGAAATTATGCTGTTTTGAAAACTATGGCAGGTCAGATTTTCTGCCTAATGATATAAGAAGATTTCTCTCAAAAATACACATTATTTCAAAGACTTATTGGCTGTGAAATAAGTTACGGGTATTTCAAATGGCTTGTCTGCAAAGAAAGGTGAGATGTAGGGAATCACAGAAAGTCGAGGGGAAAATATGTCAATATATACATTGCTATACGGTGAACTAAGCCTTAGGCCAGCAACAATGGAGAGGACATGACCCTTAGAAACTTACAAGTAAGCTGGAATCTTCAAAACTTCAAATCTTTATAAGTAAAAAGATTTATTAAAATGAATAACCAAGTGTTTTAATTGACATCAGATGATCAAAACAACAAACCCTGAGAACATAGAAAAAATATAAATAAAGATATGAGCAGAACTTAATACAACAGAAAACGTATAAAATTGAGGTGATTTAGTAAGTCCAAAGAATATTCTTTGAAAAGATTTAAAAGACACACTTTGATTAATGAAAACATAAACATATGTAAAGAATATACAGAAAGAATCAGGACAATGTTATAGCAGAGAATATATGAAATGCCAGTAAATTTGAACATTTCTGTAAAGGGGACCATTTCCTAGCTCCTAAAGTTCACCAAAACTGACACAAGAGGAAATCATTGAAGGTCATCATGTCTGCCCTTGGCATTCTCGGAACGCCCTGGCCTCAGAATGCAGCATCGCTAGTCCATGGTAACCTGCGGAGAGGGGGTGGGGCTGAAGGAGGTTAGAACACTGCCCTCACTGAGGGAGTGGGTGTGGCCATCTCTGCTGTGACTGAACAAAGGGCAGGGGAGCAGGGGGCCCAGGGCAGGGCCCTCAGAGCCCGGCAGGACCAGGGGAGTGTCACAAGCATTTGGCCCAGGCCAAAGGGCGCCTTCTTTGTCTGCACAGCTTCCCAAACACTCACATTTCCACTCAGGCCGCCCTCTTTGTTGAAGTGTGTGTGGAACGTGTCCTCGCAGTACACCTCGCTGCACAGCTAACCATAGGACTGGACATCGTACCTTCCTGCCAGGTGACCGAAGTTCGCAGGCAGATGGGTCACTGGGACCAACGCGGAGAGGCTCCTGCCCTGACCACAGGTCAACCACAGCCACTGCCCCAGATCGGGGGTTGCAAAGCAGCCCTGTCTGAATCCCCTGCCTCTAGAGGGAGTATTGGACCAACACTTCTAAAAAATGGGGTCCTTGCGGGCAACTCATCGGAGGGACACAAAAAAATCTTCGCCGACTTTCTCCTGAAGCTTACGAGCGTTCACACTTAAGCCTTTTACAATGTCAGCTGTTTAGCTAAACATGAGCTCATGATCTAAATTTACACAATAATGAAGAAATCAGCTACAAGGGGAGACAATCAGCAAAAACAATCAATATGAGAATTAGTTTCCCAAGGCCACCAATCAGATGTTGGAATAATCAGGTGCAAGGCAGAATATACACATTAAACTGGAACTGGAACAAGGAACAAGGATGTTTTCAAAGACTGGTAGGATCTCTAAAACATTTGTAAAGTACATGTCATTGATAAAGCTAAATACTCAAAGGTTGTGTAATACAACAGATTAATCATTGAGAAGAGTGAAATTATGCTGTTTTGAAAACTATGGCAGGTCAGATTTTCTGCCTAATGATATAAGAAGATTTCTCTCAAAAATACACATTATGTCAAAGACTTATTGGCTGTGAAATAAGTTAAGGGTATTTCAAATGGCTTGTCTACAAAGAAAGGTGAGATGTAGGGAATCACAGAAAGTCGAGGGGAAAATATGTCAATATATAAAATGCTATATGGTGAACTAAGCCTTAGGCCAGCAACAATGGAGAGGACCTGACCCTTAGAAACTTACAAGTAAGCTGGAATCTTCAAAAGTTCAAATCTTTCTAAGTAAAAAGATTTATTAAAATGAATAACCAAGTGTTTTAATTGACATCAGATGATCAAAACAACAAACCCTGAGAACATAGAAAAAATATAAATAAAGATATGAGCAGAACTTAATACAACAGAAAACGTATAAAATTGAGGTGATTTAGTAAGTCCAAAGAATATTCTTTGAAAAGATTTAAAAGACACACTTTGATTAAAGAAAACATAAACATATGTAAAGAATATACAGAAAGAATCAGGACAATGTTATAGCAGAGAATATACGAAATGCCAGTAAATTTGAACATTTCTGTAAAGGGGACCATTTCCTAGCTCCTAAAGTTGACCAAAACTGACACAAGAGGAAATCATTGAAGGTCATCATGTCTGCCCTTGGCATTCTTGGAACGCCCTGGCCTCAGAATGCAGCATCGGTAGTCCATGGTAACCTGCGGAGAGGGGGTGGGGCTGAAGGAGGTTAGAACACTGCCCTCACTGAGGGAGTGGTTGTGGCCATCTCTGCTGTGACTGAACAAAGGGCAGGGGAGCAGGGGGCCCAGGGCAGGGCCCTCAGAGCCCGGCAGGACCAGGGGAGTGTCACAAGCATTTGGCCCAGGCCAAAGGGCGCCTTCTTTGTCTGCACAGCTTCCCAAACACTCACCTTTCCACTCAGGCCGCCCTCTTTGTTGAAGTGTGTGTGGAACGTGTCCTCGCAGTACACCTCGCTGCACAGCTAACCATAGGACTGGGCATCGTACCTTCCTGCCAGGTGACCGAAGTTCGCAGGCAGATGGGTCACTGGGACCAACGCGGAGAGGCTCCTGCCCTGACCACAGGTCGACCACAGCCGCTGCCCCAGATCGGGGGTTGTAAAGCAGCCCTGTCTGAATCCCCTGCCTCTAGAGGGAGTATTGGACCAACACTTCTAAAAAATGGGGTCCTTGCGTGCAACTCATCGGAGGGACACAAAAAAATCTTTGCCGACTTTCTCCTGAAGCTTACGAGCGTTCACACTTAAGCCTTTTACAATGTCAGCTGTTTAGCTAAACATGAGCTCATGATCTAAATTTACACAATAATGAAGAAATCAGCTACAAGGGGAGAAAATCAGCAAAAACAATCAATATGAGAATTAGTTTCCCAAGGCCACCCATCAGATGTTGGAATAATCAGGTGCAAGGCAGAAAATATACATAAAACTGGAACTGGAACAAGGAACAAGGATGTTTTCAAAGACTGGTAGGATCTCTAAAACATTTGTAAAGTACATGTCATTGATAAAGCTAAATACTCAAAGGTTGTGTAATACAACAGATTAATCATTGAGAAGAGTGAAATTATGCTGTTTTGAAAACTATGGCAGGTCAGATTTTCTGCCTAATGATATAAGAAGATTTCTCTCAAAAACACACATTATTTCAAAGACTTATTGGCTGTGAAATAAGTGAAGGGTATTTCAAATGGCTTGTCTGCAAAGAAAGGTGAGATGTAGGGAATCACAGAAAGTCGAGGGGAAAATATGTCAATATATACATTGCTATATGGTGAACTAAGCCTTAGGCCAGCAACAATGGAGAGGACCTGACCCTTAGAAACTTACAAGTAAGCTGGAATCTTCAAAAGTTCAAATCTTTATAAGTAAAAAGATTTATTAAAATGAATAACCAAGTGTTTTAATTGACATCAGATGATCAAAACAACAAACCCTGAGAACATAGAAAAAATATAAATAAAGATATGAGCAGAACTTAATACAACAGAAAACGTATAAAATTGAGGTGATTTAGTAAGTCCAAAGAATATTCTTTGAAAAGATTTAAAAGACACACTTTGATTAAGGAAAACAAAAACATAAGTAAAGAATATACAGAAAGAATCAGGACAATGTTATAGCAGAGAATATATGAAATGCCAGTAAATTTGAACATTTCTGTAAAGGGGACCATTTCCTAGCTCCTAAAGTTGACCAAAACTGACACAAGAGGAAATCATTGAAGGTCATCATGTCTGCCCTTGGCATTCTCGGAACGCCCTGGCCTCAGAATGCAGCATCGCTAGTCCATGGTAACCTGCGGAGAGGGGGTGGGGCTGAAGGAGGTTGGAACACTGCCCTCACTGAGGGAGTGGGTGTGGCCATCTCTGCTGTGACTGAACAAAGGGCAGGGGAGCAGGGGGCCCAGGGCAGGGCCCTCAGAGCCCGGCAGGACCAGGGGAGTGTCACAAGCATTTGGCCCAGGCCAAAGGGCGCCTTCTTTGTCTGCACAGCTTCCCAAACACTCACATTTCCACTCAGGCCGCCCTCTTTGTTGAAGTGTATGTGGAACGTGTCCTCGCAGTACACATCGCTGCACAGCTAACCATAGGACTGGGCATCGTACCTTCCTGCCAGGTGACCGAAGTTCGCAGGCAGATGGGTCACTGGGACCAACGCGGAGAGGCTCCTGCCCTGACCACAGGTCAACCACAGCCGCTGCCCCAGATCGGGGGTTGCAAAGCAGCCCTGTCTGAATCCCCTGCCTCTAGAGGGAGTATTGGACCAACACTTCTAAAAAATGGGGTCCTTGCGGGCAACTCATCGGAGGGACACAAAAAAATCTTCGCCGACTTTCTCCTGAAGCTTACGAGCGTTCACACTTAAGCCTTTTACAATGTCAGCTGTTTAGCTAAACATGAGCTCATGATCTAAATTTACACAATAATGAAGAAATCAGCTACAAGGGGAGACAATCAGCAAAAACAATCAATATGAGAATTGGTTTCCCAAGACCACCAATCAGATGTTGGAATAATCAGGTGCAAGGCAGAATATATACATAAAACTGGAACTGGAACAAGGAACAAGGATGTTTTCAAAGACTGGTAGGATCTCTAAAACATTTGTAAAGTACATGTCATTGATAAAGCTAAATACTCAAAGGTTGTGTAATACAACAGATTAATCATTGAGAAGAGTGAAATTATGCTGTTTTGAAAACTATGGCAGGTCAGATTTTCTGCCTAATGATATAAGAAGATTTCTCTCAAAAATACACATTATTTCAAAGACTTATTGGCTGTGAAATAAGTTAAGGGTATTTCAAATGGCTTGTCTACAAAGAAAGGTGAGATGTAGGGAATCACAGAAAGTCGAGGGGAAAATATGTCAATATATACATTGCTATATGGTGAACTAAGCCTTAGGCCAGCAACAATGGAGAGGACCTGACCCTTAGAAACTTACAAGTAAGCTGGAATCTTCAAAAGTTCAAATCTTTCTAAGTAAAAAGATTTATTAAAATGAATAACCAAGTGTTTTAATTGACATCAGATGATCAAAACAACAAACCCTGAGAACATAGAAAAAATATAAATAAAGATATGAGCAGAACTTAATACAACAGAAAACGTATAAAATTGAGGTGATTTAGTAAGTCCAAAGAATATTCTTTGAAAAGATTTAAAAGACACACTTTGATTAAAGAAAACATAAACATATGTAAAGAATATACAGAAAGAATCAGGACAATGTTATAGCAGAGAATATATGAAATGCCAGTAAATTTGAACATTTCTGTAAAGGGGACCATTTCCTAGCTCCTAAAGTTGACCAAAACTGACACAAGAGGAAATCATTGAAGGTCATCATGTCTGCCCTTGGCATTCCTGGAACACCCTGGCCTCAGAATGCAGCATGGGTAGTCCATGGTAACCTGCGGAGAGGGGGTGGGGCTGAAGGAGGTTAGAACACTGCCCTCACTGAGGGAGTGGGTGTGGCCATCTCTGCTGTGACTGAACAAAGGGCAGGGGAGCAGGGGGCACAGGGCAGGGCCCTCAGAGCCCGGCAGGACCAGGGGAGTGTCACAAGCATTTGGCCCAGGCCAAAGGGCGCCTTCTTTGTCTGCACAGCTTCCCAAACACTCACATTTCCACTCAGGCCGCCCTCTTTGTTGAAGTGTGTGTGGAACGTGTCCTCGCAGTACACCTCGCTGCACAGCTAACCATAGGACTGGGCATCGTACCTTCCTGCCAGGTGACCGAAGTTCGCAGGCAGATGGGTCACTGGGACCAACGCGGAGAGGCTCCTGCCCTGACCACAGGTCGACCACAGCCGCTGCCCCAGATCGGGGGTTGCAAAGCAGCCCTGTCTGAATCCCCTGCCTCTAGAGGGAGTATTGGACCAACACTTCTAAAAAATGGGGTCCTTGCGTGCAACTCATCGGAGGGACACAAAAAAATCTTTGCCGACTTTCTCCTGAAGCTTACGAGCGTTCACACTTAAGCCTTTTACAATGTCAGCTGTTTAGCTAAACATGAGCTCATGATCTAAATTTACACAATAATGAAGAAATCAGCTACAAGGGGAGACAATCAGCAAAAACAATCAATATGAGAATTAGTTTCCCAAGGCCACCCATCAGATGTTGGAATAATCAGGTGCAAGGCAGAAAATATACATAAAACTGGAACTGGAACAAGGAACAAGGATGTTTTCAAAGACTGGTAGGATCTCTAAAACATTTGTAAAGTACATGTCATTGAAAAAGCTAAATACTCAAAGGTTGTGTAATACAACAGATTAATCATTGAGAAGAGTGAAATTATGCTGTTTTGAAAACTATGGCAGGTCAGATTTTCTGCCTAATGATATAAGAAGATTTCTCTCAAAAATACACATTATTTCAAAGACTTATTGGCTGTGAAATAAGTGAAGGGTATTTCAAATGGCTTGTCTGCAAAGAAAGGTGAGATGTAGGGAATCACAGAAAGTCGAGGGGAAAATATGTCAATATATACATTGCTATATGGTGAACTAAGCCTTAGGCCAGCAACAATGGAGAGGACCTGACCCTTAGAAACTTACAAGTAAGCTGGAATCTTCAAAAGTTCAAATCTTTATAAGTAAAAAGATTTATTAAAATGAATAACCAAGTGTTTTAATTGACATCAGATGATCAAAACAACAAACCCTGAGAACATAGAAAAAATATAAATAAAGATATGAGCAGAACTTAATACAACAGAAAACGTATAAAATTGAGGTGATTTAGTAAGTCCAAAGAATATTCTTTGAAAAGATTTAAAAGACACACTTCGATTAAGGAAAACATAAACATAAGTAAAGAATATACAGAAAGAATCAGGACAATGTTATAGCAGAGAATATATGAAATGCCAGTAAATTTGAACATTTCTGTAAAGGGGACCATTTCCTAGCTCCTAAAGTTGACCAAAACTGACACAAGAGGAAATCATTGAAGGTCATCATGTCTGCCCTTGGCATTCTCGGAACGCCCTGGCCTCAGAATGCAGCATGGGTAGTCCATGGTAACCTGCGGAGAGGGGGCGGGACTGAAGGAGGTTGGAACACTGCCCTCACTTAGGGAGTGGGTGTGGCCATCTCTGCTGTGACTGAACAAAGGGCAGGGGAGCAGGGGGCCCAGGGCAGGGCCCTCAGAGGCCGGCAGGCCCAGGGGTGTGTCACAAGCATTTGGCCCAGGCCAAAGGGCGCCTTCTTTGTCCGCACAGCTTCCCAAACACTCACCTTTCCACTCAGGCCGCCCTCTTTGTTGAAGTGTGTGTGGAACGTGTCCTCGCAGTACACCTCGCTGCACAGCTAAGCATAGGACTGGGCATCGTACCTTCCTGCCAGGTGACCGAAGTTCGCAGGCAGATGGGTCCCTGGGACCAACGCGGAGAGGCTCCTGCCCTGACCACAGGTCGACCACAGCCGCTGCCCCCGATCGGGGGCCGCAAAGCAGCCCTGTCTGAATCCCCTGCCTCTAGAGGGAGTATTGGACCAACACTTCTAAAAAATGGGGTCCTTGCGGGCAACTCATCGGAGGGACACAAAAAAATCTTTGCCGACTTTCTCCTGAAGCTTACGAGCGTTCACACTTAAGCCTTTTACAATGTCAGCTGTTTAGCTAAACATGAGCTCATGATCTAAATTTACACAATAATGAAGAAATCAGCTACAAGGGGAGACAATCAGCAAAAACAATCAATATGAGAATTAGTTTCCCAAGGCCACCCATCAGATGTTGGAATAATCAGGTGCAAGGCAGAATATATACATAAAACTGGAACTGGAACAAGGAACAAGGATGTTTTCAAAGACTGGTAGGATCTCTAAAACATTTGTAAAGTACATGTCATTGATAAAGCTAAATACTCAAAGGTTGTGTAATACAACAGATTAATCATTGAGAAGAGTGAAATTATGCTGTTTTGAAAACTATGGCAGGTCAGATTTTCTGCCTAATGATATAAGAAGATTTCTCTCAAAAATACACATTATTTCAAAGACTTATTGGCTGTGAAATAAGTGAAGGGTATTTCAAATGGCTTGTCTGCAAAGAAAGGTGAGATGTAGGGAATCACAGAAAGTTGAGGGGAAAATATGTCAATATATACATTGCTATATGGTGAACTAAGCCTTAGGCCAGCAACAATGGAGAGGACCTGACCCTTAGAAACTTACAAGTAAGCTGGAATCTTCAAAAGTTCAAATCTTTATAAGTAAAAAGATTTATTAAAATGAATAACCAAGTGTTTTAATTGACATCAGATGATCAAAACAACAAACCCTGAGAACATAGAAAAAATATAAATAAAGATATGAGCAGAACTTAATACAACAGAAAACGTATAAAATTGAGGTGATTTAGTAAGTCCAAAGAATATTCTTTGAAAAGATTTAAAAGACACACTTTGATTAAGGAAAACAAAAACATAAGTAAAGAATATACAGAAAGAATCAGGACAATGTTATAGCAGAGAATATATGAAATGCCAGTAAATTTGAACATTTCTGTAAAGGGGACCATTTCCTAGCTCCTAAAGTTGACCAAAACTGACACAAGAGGAAATCATTTTAGGTCATCATGTCTGCCCTTGGCATTCTCGGAATGCCCTGGCCTCAGAATGCAGCATGGGTAGTCCATGGTAACCTGCGGAGAGGGGGCGGGGCTGAAGGAGGTTGGAACACTGCCCTCACTGAGGGAGTGGGTGTGGCCATCTCTGCTGTGACTGAACAAAGGGCAGGGGAGCAGGGGGCCCAGGGCAGGGCCCTCAGAGGCCAGCAGGCCCAGGGGTGTGTCACAAGCATTTGGCCCAGGCCAAAGGGCACCTTCTTTGTCCGCACAGCTTCCCAAACACTCACATTTCCACTCAGGCCGCCCTCTTTGTTGAAGTGTGTGTGGAACGTGTCCTCGCAGTACACCTCGCTGCACAGCTAACCATAGGACTGGGCATCGTACCTTCCTGCCAGGTGACTGAAGTTCGCAGGCAGATGGGTCCCTGGGACCAACGCGGAGAGGCTCCTGCCCTGACCACAGGTCGACCACAACCGCTGCCCCCGATCGGGGGCCGCAAAGCAGCCTTGTCTGAATCCCCTGCCTCTAGAGGGAGTATTGGACCAACACTTCTAAAAAATGGGGTCCTTGCGGGCAACTCATCGGAGGGACACAAATAAATCGTTGCCGACTTTCTCCTGGAGCTTAGGAGCGTTCACACTTAAGCCTGATACAATGTCAGTTGTTTAGCTAAACATGAGCTCATGATCTAAATTTACACAATAATGAAGAAATCAGCTACAAGTGGAGACAATCAGCAAAAACAATCAATATGAGAATTAGTTTCCCAAGGCCATCCATCAGATGTTGGAATAATCAGGTGCAAGGCAGAAAATATACATAAAACTGGAAATGAAACAAGGAACAAGGATGTTTACTAAGACTGGTAGGATCTCTAAAACATTTGTAAAGTACATGTCATTGATAAAGCTAAATACTCAAAGGTTGTGTAATACAACAGATTAATCATTGAGAAGAGTGAAATTATGCTGTTTTGAAAACTATGGCAGGTCAGATTTTCTGCCTAATGATATAAGAAGATTTCTCTCAAAAATACACATTATTTCAAAGACTTATTGGCTGTGAAATAAGTGAAGGGTATTTCAAATGGCTTGTCTGCAAAGAAAGGTGAGATGTAGGGAATCACAGAAAGTCGAGGGGAAAATATGTCAATATATACATTGCTATATGGTGAACTAAGCCTTAGGCCAGCAACAATGGAGAGGACCTGACCCTTAGAAACTTACAAGTAAGCTAGAATCTTCAAAAGTTCAAATCTTTATAAGTAAAAAGATTTATTAAAATGAATAACCAAGTGTTTTAATTGACATCAGATGATCAAAACAACAAACCCTGAGAACATAGAAAAAATATAAATAAAGATATGAGCAGAACTGAATACAACAGAAAACGTATAAAATTGAGGTGATTTAGTAAGTCCAAAGAATATTCTTTGAAAAGATTTAAAAGACACACTTTGATTAAGGAAAACATAAACATATGTAAAGAATATACAGAAAGAATCAGGACAATGTTATAGCAGAGAATATATGAAATGCCAGTAAATTTGAACATTTCTGTAAAGGGGACCATTTCCTAGCTCCTAAAGTTGACCAAAACTGACACAAAAGGAAATCATTGAAGGTCATCATGTCTGCCCTTGGCATTCTCGGAATGCCCTGGCCTCAGAATGCAGCATCGGTAGTCCATGGTAACCTGCGGAGAGGGGGTGGGGCTGAAGGAGGTTGGAACACTGCCCTCACTGAGGGAGTGTGTGTGGCCATCTCTGCTGTGACTGAACAAAGGGCAGGGGAGCAGGGGGCCCAGGGCAGGGCCCTCAGAGCCCGGCAGGACCAGGGGAGTGTCACAAGCATTTGGCCCAGGCCAAAGGGCGCCTTCTTTGTCTGCACAGCTTCCCAAACACTCACCTTTCCACTCAGGCCGCCCTCTTTGTTGAAGTGTGTGTGGAACGTGTCCTCGCAGTACACCTCGCTGCACAGCTAACCATAGGACTGGGTATCGTACCTTCCTGCCAGGTGACCGAAGTTCGCAGGCAGATGGGTCACTGGGACCAACGCGGAGAGGCTCCTGCCCTGACCACAGGTCGACCACAGCCGCTGCCCCAGATCGGGGGTTGCAAAGCAGCCCTGTCTGAATCCCCTGCCTCTAGAGGGAGTATTGGACCAACACTTCTAAAAAATGGGGTCCTTGCGGGCAACTCATCGGAGGGACACAAAAAAATCTTTGCCGACTTTCTCCTGAAGCTTACGAGCGTTCACACTTAAGCCTTTTACAATGTCAGCTGTTTAGCTAAACATGAGCTCATGATCTAAATTTACACAATAATGAAGAAATCAGCTACAAGGGGAGACAATCAGCAAAAACAATCAATATGAGAATTAGTTTCCCAAGGCCACCCATCAGATGTTGGAATAATCAGGTGCAAGGCAGAATATATACAAAAAACTGGAACTGGAACAAGGAACAAGGATGTTTTCAAAGACTGGTAGGATCTCTAAAACATTTGTAAAGTACATGTCATTGATAAAGCTAAATACTCAAAGGTTGTGTAATACAACAGATTAATCATTGAGAAGAGTGAAATTATGCTGTTTTGAAAACTATGGCAGGTCAGATTTTCTGCCTAATGATATAAGAAGATTTCTCTCAAAAATACACATTATTTCAAAGACTTATTGGCTGTGAAATAAGTGAAGGGTATTTCAAATGGCTTGTCTGCAAAGAAAGGTGAGATGTAGGGAATCACAGAAAGTCGAGGGGAAAATATGTCAATATATACATTGCTATATGGTGAACTAAGCCTTAGGCCAGCAACAATGGAGAGGACCTGACCCTTAGAAACTTACAAGTAAGCTGGAATCTTCAAAAGTTCAAATCTTTCTAAGTAAAAAGGTTTATTAAAATGAATAACCAAGTGTTTTAATTGACATCAGATGATCAAAACAACAAACCCTGAGAACATAGAAAAAATAACAATAAAGATATGAGCAGAACTTAATACAACAGAAAACGTATAAAATTGAGGTGATTTAGTAAGTCCAAAGAATATTCTTTGAAAAGATTTAAAAGACACACTTTGATTAAGGAAAACAAAAACATAAGTAAAGAATATACAGAAAGAATCAGGACAATGTTATAGCAGAGAATATATGAAATGCCAGTAAATTTGAACATTTCTGTAAAGGGGACCATTTCCAAGCTCCTAAAGTTGACCAAAACTGACACAAGAGGAAATCATTGAAGGTCATCATGTCTGCCCTTGGCATTCTCGGAACGCCCTGGCCTCAGAATGCAGCATGGGTAGTCCATGGTAACCTGCGGAGAGGGGGCGGGGCTGAAGGAGGTTGGAACACTGCCCTCACTGAGGGAGTGGGTGTGGCCATCTCTGCTGTGACTGAACAAAGGGCAGGGGAGCAGGGGGCCCAGGGCAGGGCCCTCAGAGGCCAGCAGGCCCAGGGGTGTGTCACAAGCATTTGGCCCAGGCCAAAGGGCACCTTCTTTGTCCGCACAGCTTCCCAAACACTCACCTTTCCACTCAGGCCGCCCTCTTTGTTGAAGTGTGTGTGGAACGTGTCCTCGCAGTACACCTCGCCGCACAGCTAACCATAGGACTGGGCATCGTACCTTCCTGCCAGGTGACTGAAGTTCGCAGGCAGATGGGTCCCTGGGACCAACGCGGAGAGGCTCCTGCCCTGACCACAGGTCGACCACAGCCGCTGCCCCCGATCGGGGGCCGCAAAGCAGCCCTGTCTGAATCCCCTGCCTCTAGAGGGAGTATTGGACCAACACTTCTAAAAAATGGGGTCCTTGCGGGCAACTCATCGGAGGGACACAAATAAATCGTTGCCGACTTTCTCCTGGAGCTTACGAGCCTTCACACTTAAGCCTGATACAATGTCAGCTGTTTAGCTAAACATGAGCTCATGATCTAAATTTACACAATAATGAAGAAATCAGCTACAAGTGGAGACAATCAGCAAAAACAATCAATATGAGAATTAGTTTCCCAAGGCCATCCATCAGATGTTGGAATAATCAGGTGCAAGGCAGAAAATATACATAAAACTGGAACTGAAACAAGGAACAAGGATGTTTACTAAGACTGGTAGGATCTCTAAAACATTTGTAAAGTACATGTCATTGATAAAGCTAAATACTCAAAGGTTGTGTAATACAACAGATTAATCATTGAGAAGAGTGAAATTATGCTGTTTTGAAAACTATGGCAGGTCAGATTTTCTGCCTAATGATATAAGAAGATTTCTCTCAAAAATACACATTATTTCAAAGACTTATTGGCTGTGAAATAAGTGAAGGGTATTTCAAATGGCTTGTCTGCAAAGAAAGGTGAGATGTAGGGAATCACAGAAAGTCGAGGGGAAAATATGTCAGTATATACATTGCTATATGGTGAACTAAGCCTTAGGCCAGCAACAATGGAGAGGACCTGACCCTTAGAAACTTACAAGTAAGCTGGAATCTTCAAAAGTTCAAATCTTTATAAGTAAAAAGATTTATTAAAATGAATAACCAAGTGTTTTAATTGACATCAGATGATCAAAACAACAAACCCTGAGAACATACAAAAAATATAAATAAAGATATGAGCAGAACTTAATACAACAGAAAACGTATAAAATTGAGGTGATTTAGTAAGTCCAAAGAATATTCTTTGAAAAGATTTAAAAGACACACTTTGATTAAAGAAAACATAAACATATGTAAAGAATATACAGAAAGAATCAGGACATTGTTATAGCAGAGAATATATGAAATGCCAGTAAATTTGAACATTTCTGTAAAGGGGACCATTTCCTAGCTCCTAAAGTTGACCAAAACTGACACAAGAGGAAATCATTGAAGGTCATCATGTCTGCCCTTGGCATTCTTGGAACGCCCTGGCCTCAGAATGCAGCATCGGTAGTCCATGGTAACCTGCGGAGAGGGGGTGGGGCTGAAGGAGGTTAGAACACTGCCCTCACTGAGGGAGTGGGTGTGGCCATCTCTGCTGTGACTGAACAAAGGGC
Source organism: Hyperoodon ampullatus (assembly GCF_949752795.1). Classification (NCBI taxonomy): domain Eukaryota; kingdom Metazoa; phylum Chordata; class Mammalia; order Artiodactyla; family Ziphiidae; genus Hyperoodon; species Hyperoodon ampullatus. The sequence continues at coordinate 43,266 of NW_027640765.1, forward strand.
AGGGGAGCAGGGGGCCCAGGGCACGGCCCTCAGAGCCCGGCAGGACCAGGGGAGTGTCACAAGCATTTGGCCCAGGCCAAAGGGCACCTTCTTTGTCTGCACAGCTTCCCAAACACTCACATTTCCACTCAGGCCGCCCTCTTTGTTGAAGTGTGTGTGGAACGTGTCCTCGCAGTACACCTCGCTGCACAGCTAACCATAGGACTGGGCATCGTACCTTCCTGCCAGGTGACCGAAGTTCGCAGGCAGATGGGTCACTGGGACCAACGCGGAGAGGCTCCTGCCCTGACCACAGGTCGACCACAGCCGCTGCCCCAGATCGGGGGTTGCAAAGCAGCCCTGTCTGAATCCCCTGCCTCTAGAGGGAGTATTGGACCAACACTTCTAAAAAATGGGGTCCTTGCGGGCAACTCATCGGAGGGACACAAAAAAATCTTTGCCGACTTTCTCCTGAAGCTTACGAGCGTTCACACTTAAGCCTTTTACAATGTCAGCTGTTTAGCTAAACATGAGCTCATGATCTAAATTTACACAATAATGAAGAAATCAGCTACAAGGGGAGACAATCAGCAAAAACAATCAATATGAGAATTAGTTTCCCAAGGCCACCCATCAGATGTTGGAATAATCAGGTGCAAGGCAGAATATATACAAAAAACTGGAACTGGAACAAGGAACAAGGATGTTTTCAAAGACTGGTAGGATCTCTAAAACATTTGTAAAGTACATGTCATTGATAAAGCTAAATACTCAAGGTTGTGGAATACAACAGATTAATCATTGAGAAGAGTGAAATTATGCTGTTTTGAAAACTATGGCAGGTCAGATTTTCTGCCTAATGATATAAGAAGATTTCTCTCAAAAATACACATTATTTCAAAGACTTATTGGCTGTGAAATAAGTGAAGGGTATTTCAAATGGCTTGTCTGCAAAGAAAGGTGAGATGTAGGGAATCACAGAAAGTCGAGGGGAAAATATGTCAATATATACATTGCTATATGGTGAACTAAGCCTTAGGCCAGCAACAATGGAGAGGACCTGACCCTTAGAAACTTACAAGTAAGCTGGAATCTTCAAAAGTTCAAATCTTTATAAGTAAAAAGATTTATTAAAATGAATAACCAAGTGTTTTAATTGACATCAGATGATCAAAACAACAAACCCTGAGAACATAGAAAAAATATAAATAAAGATATGAGCAGGACTTAATACAACAGAAAACGTATAAAATTGAGGTGATTTAGTAAGTCCAAAGAATATTCTTTGAAAAGATTTAAAAGACACACTTTGATTAAGGAAAACATAAACATATGTAAAGAATATACAGAAAGAATCAGGACAATGTTATAGCAGAGAATATATGAAATGCCAGTAAATTTGAACATTTCTGTAAAGGGGACCATTTCCTAGCTCCTAAAGTTGACCAAAACTGACACAAGAGGAAATCATTGAAGGTCATCATGTCTGCCCTTGGCATTCTTGGAACGCCCTGGCCTCAGAATGCAGCATCGGTAGTCCATGGTAACCTGCGGAGAGGGGGCGGGGCTGAAGGAGGTTGGAACACTGCCCTCACTGAGGGAGTGGGTGTGGCCATCTCTGCTGTGACTGAACAAAGGGCAGGGGAGCAGGGGGCCCAGGGCAGGGCCCTCAGAGCCCGGCAGGACCAGGGGAGTGTCACAAGCATTTGGCCCAGGCCAAAGGGTGCCTTCTTTGTCTGCACAGCTTCCCAAACACTCACATTTCCACTCAGGCCGCCCTCTTTGTTGAAGTGTGTGTGGAACGTGTCCTCGCAGTACACCTCGCTGCACAGCTAACCATAGGACTGGGCATCGTACCTTCCTGCCAGGTGACCGAAGTTCGCAGGCAGATGGGTCCCTGGGACCAACGCGGAGAGGCTCCTGCCCTGACCCCAGGTCGACCACAGCTGCTGCCCCAGATCGGGGATTGCAAAGCAGCCCTGTCTGAATCCCCTGCCTCTAGAGGGAGTATTGGACCAACACTTCTAAAAAATGGGGTCCTTGCGGGCAACTCATCGGAGGGACACAAATAAATCTTTGCCGACTTTCTCCTGAAGCTTACGAGCGTTCACACTTAAGCCTTTTACAATGTCAGCTGTTTAGCTAAACATGAGCTCATGATCTAAATTAACACAATAATGAAGAAATCAGCTACAAGGGGAGACAATCAGCAAAAACAATCAATATGAGAATTAGTTTCCCAAGGCCACCCATCAGATGTTGGAATAATCAGGTGCAAGGCAGAATATATACATAAAACTGGAACTGGAACAAGGAACAAGGATGTTTTCAAAGACTGGTAGGATCTCTAAAACATTTGTAAAGTACATGTGATTGATAAAGCTAAATACTCAAAGGTTGTGTAATACAACAGATTAATCATTGAGAAGAGTGAAATTATGCTGTTTTGAAAACTATGGCAGGTCAGATTTTCTGCCTAATGATATAAGAAGATTTCTCTCAAAAATACACATTATTTCAAAGACTTATTGGCTGTGAAATAAGTTAAGGGTATTTCAAATGGCTTGTCTGCAAGGAAAGGTGAGATGTAGGGAATCACAGAAAGTCGAGGGGAAAATATGTCAATATATACATTGCTATATGGTGAACTAAGCCTTAGGCCAGCAACAATGGAGAGGACCTGACCCTTAGAAACTTACAAGTAAGCTGGAATCTTCAAAAGTTCAAATCTTTCTAAGTAAAAAGGTTTATTAAAATGAATAACCAAGTGTTTTAATTGACATCAGATGATCAAAACAACAAACCCTGAGAACATAGAAAAAATATAAATAAAGATATGAGCAGAACTTAATACAACAGAAAACGTATAAAATTGAGGTGATTTAGTAAGTCCAAAGAATATTCTTTGAAAAGATTTAAAAGACACACTTTGATTAAGGAAAACAAAAACATAAGTAAAGAATATACAGAAAGAATCAGGACAATGTTATAGCAGAGAATATATGAAATGCCAGTAAATTTGAACATTTCTGTAAAGGGGACCATTTCCTAGCTCGTAAAGTTGACCAAAACTGACACAAGAGGAAATCATTGAAGGTCATCATGTCTGCCCTTGGCATTCTTGGAACGCCCTGGCCTCAGAATGCAGCATCGGTAGTCCATGGTAACCTGCGGAGAGGGGGTCGGGCTGAAGGAGGTTGGAACACTGCCCTCACTGAGGGAGTGGGTGTGGCCATCTCTGCTGTGACTGAACAAAGGGCAGGGGAGCAGGGGGCCCAGGGCAGGGCCCTCAGAGCCCGGCAGGACCAGGGTAGTGTCACAAGCATTTGGCCCAGGCCAAAGGGCGCCTTCTTTGTCTGCACAGCTTCCCAAACACTCACATTTCCACTCAGGCCGCCCTCTTTGGTGAAGTGTGTGTGGAACGTGTCCTCGCAGTACACCTCGCTGCACAGCTAACCATAGGACTGGGCATCGTACCTTCCTGCCAGGTGACCGAAGTTCGCAGGCAGATGGGTCACTGGGACCAACGCGGAGAGGCTCCTGCCCTGACCACAGGTCGACCACAGCCGCTGCCCCAGATCCGGGGTTGCAAAGCAGCCCTGTCTGAATCCCCTGCCTCTAGAGGGAGTATTGGACCAACACTTCTAAAAAATGGGGTCCTTGCGGGCAACTCATCGGAGGGACACAAAAAAATCTTTGCCGACTTTCTCCTGAAGCTTATGAGTGTTCACACTTAAGACTTTTACAATGTCAGCTGTTTAGCTAAACATGAGCTCATGATCTAAATTTACACAATAATGAAGAAATCAGATACAAGGGGAGACAATCAGCAAAAACAATCAATATGAGAATTAGTTTCCCAAGGCCACCCATCAGATGTTGGAATAATCAGGTGCAAGGCAGAATATATACATAAAACTGGAACTGGAACAAGGAACAAGGATGTTTTCAAAGACTGGTAGGATCTCTAAAACATTTGTAAAGTACATGTCATTGATAAAGCTAAATACTCAAAGGTTGTGTAATACAACAGATTAATCATTGAGAAGAGTGAAATTATGCTGTTTTGAAAACTATGGCAGGTCAGATTTTCTGCCTAATGATATAAGAAGATTTCTCTCAAAAATACACATTATTTCAAAGACTTATTGGCTGTGAAATAAGTTAAGGGTATTTCAAATGGCTTGTCTGCAAAGAAAGGTGAGATGTAGGGAATCACAGAAAGTCGAGGGGAAAATATGTCAATATATACATTGCTATATGGTGAACTAAGCCTTAGGCCAGCAACAATGGAGAGGACATGACCCTTAGAAACTTACAAGTAAGCTGGAATCTTCAAAAGTTCAGATCTTTCTAAGTAAAAAGGTTTATTAAAATGAATAACCAAGTGTTTTAATTGACATCAGATGATCAAAACAACAAACCCTGAGAACATAGAAAAAATATAAATAAAGATATGAGCAGAACTGAATACAACAGAAAACGTATAAAATTGAGGTGATTTAGTAAGTCCAAAGAATATTCTTTGAAAAGATTTAAAAGACACACTTTGATTAAGGAAAACATAAACATATGTAAAGAATATACAGAAAGAATCAGGACAATGTTATAGCAGAGAATATATGAAATGCCAGTAAATTTGAACATTTCTGTAAAGGGGACCATTTCCTAGCTCCTAAAGTTGACCAAAACTGACACAAGAGGAAATCATTGAAGGTCATCATGTCTGCCCTTGGCATTCTTGGAACGCCCTGGCCTCAGAATGCAGCATCGGTAGTCCATGGTAACCTGCGGAGAGGGGGTGGGGCTGAAGGAGGTTGGAACACTGCCCTCACTGAGGGAGTGGGTGTGGCCATCTCTGCTGTGACTGAACAAAGGGCAGGGGAGCAGGGGGCCCAGGGCAGGGCCCTCAGAGCCCGGCAGGACCAGGGGAGTGTCACAAGCATTTGGCCCAGGCCAAAGGGCGCCTTCTTTGTCTGCACAGCTTCCCAAACACTCACATTTCCACTCAGGCCGCCCTCTTTGTTGAAGTGTGTGTGGAACGTGTCCTCGCAGTACACCTCGCTGCACAGCTAACCATAGGACTGGGCATCGTACCTTCCTGCCAGGTGACCGAAGTTCGCAGGCAGATGGGTCACTGGGACCAACGCGGAGAGGCTCCTGCCCTGACCACAGGTCGACCACAGCCGCTGCCCCAGATCGGGGGTTGCAAAGCAGCCCTGTCTGAATCCCCTGCCTCTAGAGGGAGTATTGGACCAACACTTCTAAAAAATGGGGTCCTTGCGGGCAACTCATCGGAGGGACACAAAAAAATCTTTGCCGACTTTCTCCTGAAGCTTACGAGCGTTCACACTTAAGCCTTTTACAATGTCAGCTGTTTAGCTAAACATGAGCTCATGATCTAAATTTACACAATAATGAAGAAATCAGCTACAAGGGGAGACAATCAGCAAAAACAATCAATATGAGAATTAGTTTCCCAAGGCCACCCATCAGATGTTGGAATAATCAGGTGCAAGGCAGAATATATACATAAAACTGGAACTGGAACAAGGAACAAGGATGTTTTCAAAGACTGGTAGGATCTCTAAAACATTTGTAGAGTACATGTCATTGATAAAGCTAAATACTCAAAGGTTGTGTAATACAACAGATTAATCATTGAGAAGAGTGAAATTATGCTGTTTTGAAAACTATGGCAGGTCAGATTTTCAGCCTAATGATATAAGAAGATTTCTCTCAAAAATACACATTATTTCAAAGACTTATTGGCTGTGAAATAAGTGAAGGGTATTTCAAATGGCTTGTCTGCAAAGAAAGGTGAGATGTAGGGAATCACAGAAAGTCGAGGGGAAAATATGTCAATATATACATTGCTATATGGTGAACTAAGCCTTAGGCCAGCAACAATGGAGAGGACCTGACCCTTAGAAACTTACAAGTAAGCTGGAATCTTCAAAAGTTCAAATCTTTATAAGTAAAAAGATTTATTAAAATGAATAACCAAGTGTTTTAATTGACATCAGATGATCAAAACAACAAACCCTGAGAACATAGAAAAAATATAAATAAAGATATGAGCAGAACTTAATACAACAGAAAACGTATAAAATTGAGGTGATTTAGTAAGTCCAAAGAATATTCTTTGAAAAGATTTAAAAGACACACTTTGATTAAGGAAAACAAAAACATAAGTAAAGAATATACAGAAAGAATCAGGACAATGTTATAGCAGAGAATATATGAAATGCCAGTAAATTTGAACATTTCTGTAAAGGGGACCATTTCCTAGCTCGTAAAGTTGACCAAAACTGACACAAGAGGAAATCACTGAAGGTCATCATGTCTGCCCTTGGCATTCTCGGAACGCCCTGGCCTCAGAATGCAGCATCGGTAGTCCATGGTAACCTGCGGAGAGGGGTCGGGGCTGAAGGAGGTTGGAACACTGCCCTCACTGAGGGAGTGGGTGTGGCCATCTCTGCTGTGACTGAACAAAGGGCAGGGGAGCAGGGGGCCCAGGGCAGGGCCCTCAGAGGCCGGCAGGCCCAGGGGTGTGTCACAAGCATTTGGCCCAGGCCAAAGGGCACCTTCTTTGTCCGCACAGCTTCCCAAACACTCACCTTTCCACTCAGGCCGCCCTCTTTGTTGAAGTGTGTGTGGAACGTGTCCTCGCAGTACACCTCGCTGCACAGCTAACCATAGGACTGGGCATCGTACCTTCCTGCCAGGTGACTGAAGTTCGCAGGCAGATGGGTCCCTGGGACCAACGTGGAGAGGCTCCTGCCCTGACCACAGGTCGACCACAACCGCTGCCCTCGATCGGGGGCCGCAAAGCAGCCTTGTCTGAATCCCCTGCCTCTAGAGGGAGTATTGGACCAACACTTCTAAAAAATGGGGTCCTTGCGGGCAACTCATCGGAGGGACACAAATAAATCGTTGCCGACTTTCTCCTGGAGCTTAGGAGCGTTCACACTTAAGCCTGATACAATGTCAGTTGTTTAGCTAAACATGAGCTCATGATCTAAATTTACACAATAATGAAGAAATCAGCTACAAGTGGAGACAATCAGCAAAAACAATCAATATGAGAATTAGTTTCCCAAGGCCATCCATCAGATGTTGGAATAATCAGGTGCAAGGCAGAAAATATACATAAAACTGGAAATGAAACAAGGAACAAGGATGTTTACTAAGACTGGTAGGATCTCTAAAACATTTGTAAAGTACATGTCATTGATAAAGCTAAATACTCAAAGGTTGTGTAATACAACAGATTAATCATTGAGAAGAGTGAAATTATGCTGTTTTGAAAACTATGGCAGGTCAGATTTTCTGCCTAATGATATAAGAAGATTTCTCTCAAAAATACACATTATTTCAAAGACTTATTGGCTGTGAAATAAGTTAAGGGTATTTCAAATGGCTTGTCTGCAAAGAAAGGTGAGATGTAGGGAATCACAGAAAGTCGAGGGGAAAATATGTCAATATATACATTGCTATATGGTGAACTAAGCCTTAGGCCAGCAACAATGGAGAGGACCTGACCCTTAGAAACTTACAAGTAAGCTGGAATCTTCAAAAGTTCAAATCTTTATAAGTAAAAAGATTTATTAAAATGAATAACCAAGTGTTTTAATTGACATCAGATGATCAAAACAACAAACCCTGAGAACATAGAAAAAATATAAATAAAGATATGAGCAGAACTTAATACAACAGAAAACGTATAAAATTGAGGTGATTTAGTAAGTCCAAAGAATATTCTTTGAAAAGATTTAAAAGACACACTTTGATTAAGGAAAACATAAACATATGTAAAGAATATACAGAAAGAATCAGGACAATGTTATAGCAGAGAATATATGAAATGCCAGTAAATTTGAACATTTCTGTAAAGGGGACCATTTCCTAGCTCCTAAAGTTGACCAAAACTGACACAAGAGGAAATCATTGAAGGTCATCATGTCTGCCCTTGGCATTCTCGGAACGCCCTGGCCTCAGAATGCAGCATCGGTAGTCCATGGTAACCTGCGGAGAGGGGGCGGGGCTGAAGGAGGTTGGAACACTGCCCTCACTGAGGGAGTGGGTGTGGCCATCTCTGCTGTGACTGAACAAAGGGCAGGGGAGCAGGGGGCCCAGGGCAGGGCCCTCAGAGCCCGGCAGGACCAGGGTAGTGTCACAAGCATTTGGCCCAGGCCAAAGGGCGCCTTCTTTGTCCGCACAGCTTCCCAAACACTCACATTTCCACTCAGGCCGCCCTCTTTGTTGAAGTGTGTGTGGAACGTGTCCTCGCAGTACACCTCCCTGCACAGCTAACCGTAGGACTGGGCATCGTACCTTCCTGCCAGGTGACCGAAGTTCGCAGGCAGATGGGTCACTGGGACCAACGCGGAGAGGCTCCTGCCCTGACCACAGGTCGACCACAGCCGCTGCCCCAGATCGGGGGTTGCAAAGCAGCCCTGTCTGAATCCCCTGCCTCTAGAGGGAGTATTGGACCAACACTTCTAAAAAATGGGGTCCTTGCGGGCAACTCATCGGAGGGACACAAAAAAATCTTTGCCGACTTTCTCCTGAAGCTTACGAGCGTTCACACTTAAGCCTTTTACAATGTCAGCTGTTTAGCTAAACATGAGCTCATGATCTAAATTTACACAATAATGAAGAAATCAGCTACAAGGGGAGACAATCAGCAAAAACAATCAATATGAGAATTAGTTTCCCAAGGCCACCCATCAGATGTTGGAATAATCAGGTGCAAGGCAGAAAATATACATAAAACTGGAACTGAAACAAGGAACAAGGATGTTTACTAAGACTGGTAGGATCTCTAAAACATTTGTAAAGTACATGTCATTGATAAAGCTAAATACTCAAAGGTTGTGTAATACAACAGATTAATCATTGAGAAGAGTGAAATTATGCTGTTTTGAAAACTATGGCAGGTCAGATTTTCTGCCTAATGATATAAGAAGATTTCTCTCAAAAATACACATTATTTCAAAGACTTATTGGCTGTGAAATAAGTGAAGGGTATTTCAAATGGCTTGTCTGCAAAGAAAGGTGAGATGTAGGGAATCACAGAAAGTCGAGGGGAAAATATGTCAATATATACATTGCTATATGGTGAACTAAGCCTTAGGCCAGCAACAATGGAGAGGACCTGACCCTTAGAAACTTACAAGTAAGCTGGAATCTTCAAAAGTTCAAATCTTTCTAAGTAAAAAGATTTATTAAAATGAATAACCAAGTGTTTTAATTGACATCAGATGATCAAAACAACAAACCCTGAGAACATAGAAAAAATATAAATAAAGATATGATCAGAACTGAATACAACAGAAAACGTATAAAATTGAGGTGATTTAGTAAGTCCAAAGAATATTCTTTGAAAAGATTTAAAAGACACACTTTGATTAAGGAAAACAAAAACATAAGTAAAGAATATACAGAAAGAATCAGGACAATGTTATAGCAGAGAATATATGAAATGCCAGTAAATTTGAACATTTCTGTAAAGGGGACCATTTCCTAGCTCCTAAAGTTGACCAAAACTGACACAAGAGGAAATCATTGAAGGTCATCATGTCTGCCCTTGGCATTCTCGGAACGCCCTGGCCTCAGAATGCAGCATCGGTAGTCCATGGTAACCTGCGGAGAGGGGGCGGGGCTGAAGGAGGTTGGAACACTGCCCTCACTGAGGGAGTGGGTGTTGCCATCTCTGCTGTGACTGAACAAAGGGCAGGGGAGCAGGGGGCCCAGGGCAGGGCCCTCAGAGGCCAGCAGGCCCAGGGGTGTGTCACAAGCATTTGGCCCAGGCCAAAGGGCACCTTCTTTGTCCGCACAGCTTCCCAAACACTCACATTTCCACTCAGGCCGCCCTCTTTGTTGAAGTGTGTGTGGAACGTGTCCTCGCAGTACACCTCGCTGCACAGCTAACCATAGGACTGGGCATCGTACCTTCCTGCCAGGTGACTGAAGTTCGCAGGCAGATGGGTCCCTGGGACCGATGCGGAGAGGCTCCTGCCCTGACCACAGGTCGACCACAGCCGCTGCCCCCGATCGGGGGCTGCAAAGCAGCCCTGTCTGAATCCCCTGCCTCTAGAGGGAGTATTGGACCAACACTTCTAAAAAATGGGGTCTTTGCGGGCAACTAATCGGAGGGACACAAATAAATCGTTGCCGACTTTCTCCTGGAGCTTACGAGCGTTCACACTTAAGCCTGATACAATGTCAGCTGTTTAGCTAAACATGAGCTCATGATCTAAATTTACACAATAATGAAGAAATCAGCTACAAGTGGAGACAATCAGCAAAAACAATCAAATGAGAATTAGTTTCCCAAGGCCATCCAACAGATGTTGGAATAATCAGGTGCAAGGCAGAAAATATACATAAAACTGGAACTGAAACAAGGAACAAGGATGTTTACTAAGACTGGTAGGATCTCTAAAACATTTGTAAAGTACATGTCATTGATAAAGCTAAATACTCAAAGGTTGTGTAACACAACAGATTAATCATTGAGAAGAGTGAAATTATGCTGTTTTGAAAACTATGGCAGGTCAGATTTTCTGCCTAATGATATAAGAAGATTTCTCTCAAAAATACACATTATTTCAAAGACTTATTGGCTGTGAAATAAGTTAAGGGTATTTCAAATGGCTTGTCTGCAAAGAAAGGTGAGATGTAGGGAATCACAGAAAGTCGAGGGGAAAATATGTCAGTATATACATTGCTATATGGTGAACTAAGCCTTAGGCCAGCAACAATGGAGAGGACCTGACCCTTAGAAACTTACAAGTAAGCTGGAATCTTCAAAAGTTCAAATCTTTCTAAGTAAAAAGATTTATTAAAATGAATAACCAAGTGTTTTAATTGACATCAGATGATCAAAACAACAAACCCTGAGAACATAGAAAAAATATAAATAAAGATATGAGCAGAACTTAATACAACAGAAAACGTATAAAATTGAGGTGATTTAGTAAGTCCAAAGAATATTCTTTGAAAAGATTTAAAAGACACACTTTGATTAAGGAAAACATAAACATATGTAAAGAATATACAGAAAGAATCAGGACAATGTTATAGCAGAGAATATATGAAATGCCAGTAAATTTGAACATTTCTGTAAAGGGGACCATTTCCTAGCTCCTAAAGTTGACCAAAACTGACACAAGAGGAAATCATTGAAGGTCATCATGTCTGCCCTTGGCATTCTTGGAACGCCCTGGCCTCAGAATGCAGCATCGGTAGTCCATGGTAACCTGCGGAGAGGGGGTGGGGCTGAAGGAGGTTGGAACACTGCCCTCACTGAGGGAGTGGGTGTGGCCATCTCTGTTGTGACTGAACAAAGGGCAGGGGAGCAGGGGGCCCAGGGCAGGGCCCTCAGAGCCCGGCAGGACCAGGGGAGTGTCACAAGCATTTGGCCCAGGCCAAAGGGCGCCTTCTTTGTCTGCACAGCTTGCCAAACTCTCACATTTCCACTCAGGCCGCCCTCTTTGTTGAAGTGTGTGTGGAACGTGTCCTCGCAGTACACCTCGCTGCACAGCTAACCATAGGACTGGGCATCGTACCTTCCTGCCAGGTGACCGAAGTTCGCAGGCAGATGGGTCCGTGGGACCAACGCGGAGAGGCTCCTGCCCTAACCACAGGTCGACCACAGCCGCTGCCCCCGATCGGGGGCCGCAAAGCAGCCCTGTCTGAATCCCCTGCCACTAGAGGGAGTATTGGACCAACACTTCTAAAAAATGGGGTCCTTGCGGGCAACTCATCGGAGGGACACAAATAAATCTTTGCCGACATTCTCCTGAATCTTACGAGCGTTCACACTTAAGCCTGTTACAATGTCAGCTGTTTAGCTAAACATGAGCTCATGATCTAAATTTACACAATAATGAAGAAATCAGCTACAAGTGGAAACAATCAGCAAAAACAATCAAATGAGAATTAGTTTCCCAAGGCCATCCAACAGATGTTGGAATAATCAGGTGCAAGGCAGAAAATATACATAAAACTGGAACTGAAACAAGGAACAAGGATGTTTACTAAGACTGGTAGGATCTCTAAAACATTTGTAAAGTACATGTCATTGATAAAGCTAAATACTCAAAGGTTGTGTAACACAACAGATTAATCATTGAGAAGAGTGAAATTATGCTGTTTTGAAAACTATGGCAGGTCAGATTTTCTGCCTAATGATATAAGAAGATTTCTCTCAAAAATACACATTATTTCAAAGACTTATTGGCTGTGAAATAAGTTAAGGGTATTTCAAATGGCTTGTCTGCAAAGAAAGGTGAGATGTAGGGAATCACAGAAAGTCGAGGGGAAAATATGTCAGTATATACATTGCTATATGGTGAACTAAGCCTTAGGCCAGCAACAATGGAGAGGACCTGACCCTTAGAAACTTACAAGTAAGCTGGAATCTTCAAAAGTTCAAATCTTTCTAAGTAAAAAGATTTATTAAAATGAATAACCAAGTGTTTTAATTGACATCAGATGATCAAAACAACAAACCCTGAGAACATAGAAAAAATATAAATAAAGATATGAGCAGAACTTAATACAACAGAAAACGTATAAAATTGAGGTGATTTAGTAAGTCCAAAGAATATTCTTTGAAAAGATTTAAAAGACACACTTTGATTAAGGAAAACATAAACATATGTAAAGAATATACAGAAAGAATCAGGACAATGTTATAGCAGAGAATATATGAAATGCCAGTAAATTTGAACATTTCTGTAAAGGGGACCATTTCCTAGCTCCTAAAGTTGACCAAAACTGACACAAGAGGAAATCATTGAAGGTCATCATGTCTGCCCTTGGCATTCTTGGAACGCCCTGGCCTCAGAATGCAGCATCGGTAGTCCATGGTAACCTGCGGAGAGGGGGTGGGGCTGAAGGAGGTTGGAACACTGCCCTCACTGAGGGAGTGGGTGTGGCCATCTCTGCTGTGACTGAACAAAGGGCAGGGGAGCAGGGGGCCCAGGGCAGGGCCCTCAGAGCCCGGCAGGACCAGGGGAGTGTCACAAGCATTTGGCCCAGGCCAAAGGGCGCCTTCTTTGTCTGCACAGCTTGCCAAACTCTCACATTTCCACTCAGGCCGCCCTCTTTGTTGAAGTGTGTGTGGAACGTGTCCTCGCAGTACACCTCGCTGCACAGCTAACCATAGGACTGGGCATCGTACCTTCCTGCCAGGTGACCGAAGTTCGCAGGCAGATGGGTCACTGGGACCAACGCGGAGAGGCTCCTGCCCTGACCACAGGTCGACCACAGCCGCTGCCCCAGATCGGGGGTTGCAAAGCAGCCCTGTCTGAATCCCCTGCCTCTAGAGGGAGTATTGGACCAACACTTCTAAAAAATGGGTTCCTTGCGGGCAACTCATCGGAGGGACACAAATAAATCTTTGCCGACTTTCTCCTGAAGCTTACGAGCGTTCACACTTAAGCCTTTTACAATGTCAGCTGTTTAGCTAAACATGAGCTCATGATCTAAATTTACACAATAATGAAGAAATCAGCTACAAGTGGAGACAATCAGCAAAAACAATCAATATGAGAATTAGTTTCCCAAGGCCACCTATCAGATGTTGGAATAATCAGGTGCAAGGCAGAATATATACATAAAACTGGAACTGGAACAAGGAACAAGGATGTTTTCAAAGACTGGTAGGATCTCTAAAACATTTGTAAAGTACATGTCATTGATAAAGCTAAATACTCAAAGGTTGTGTAATACAACAGATTAATCATTGAGAAGAGTGAAATTATGCTGTTTTGAAAACTATGGCAGGTCAGATTTTCTGCCTAATGATATAAGAAGATTTCTCTCAAAAATACACATTATTTCAAAGACTTATTGGCTGTGAAATAAGTTAAGGGTATTTCAAATGGCTTGTCTGCAAAGAAAGGTGAGATGTAGGGAATCACAGAAAGTCGAGGGGAAAATATGTCCATATATACATTGCTATATGGTGAACTAAGCCTTAGGCCAGCAACAATGGAGAGGACCTGACCCTTAGAAACTTACAAGTAAGCTGGAATCTTCAAAAGTTCAAATCTTTATAAGTAAAAAGATTTATTAAAATGAATAACCAAGTGTTTTAATTGACATCAGATGATCAAAACAACAAACCCTGAGAACATAGAAAAAATATAAATAAAGATATGAGCAGAACTTAATACAACAGAAAACGTATAAAATTGAGGTGATTTAGTAAGTCCAAAGAATATTCTTTGAAAAGATTTAAAAGACACACTTTGATTAAGGAAAACAAAAACATAAGTAAAGAATATACAGAAAGAATCAGGACAATGTTATAGCAGAGAATATATGAAATGCCAGTAAATTTGAACATTTCTGTAAAGGGGACCATTTCCTAGCTCCTAAAGTTGACCAAAACTGACACAAGAGGAAATCATTGAAGGTCATCATGTCTGCCCTTGGCATTCTCGGAACGCCCTGGCCTCAGAATGCAGCATCGGTAGTCCATGGTAACCTGCGGAGAGGGGGTGGGGCTGAAGGAGGTTGGAACACTGCCCTCACTGAGGGAGTGGGTGTGGCCATCTCTGCTGTGACTGAACAAAGGGCAGGGGAGCAGGGGGCCCAGGGCAGGGCCCTCAGAGTCTGGCAGGCCCAGGGGTGTGTCACAAGCATTTGGCCCAGGCCAAAGGGCGCCTTCTTTGTCCGCACAGCTTCCCAAACACTCACCTTTCCACTCAGGCCGCCCTCTTTGTTGAAGTGTGTGTGGAACGTGTCCTCGCAGTACACCTCGCTGCACAGCTAACCATAGGACTGGGCATCGTACCTTCCTGCCAGGTGACCGAAGTTCGCAGGCAGATGGGTCCGTGGGACCAACGCGGAGAGGCTCCTGCCCTAACCACAGGTCGACCACAGCCGCTGCCCCCGATCGGGGGCCGCAAAGCAGCCCTGTCTGAATCCCCTGCCACTAGAGGGAGTATTGGACCAACACTTCTAAAAAATGGGGTCCTTGCGGGCAACTCATCGGAGGGACACAAATAAATCTTTGCCGACATTCTCCTGAATCTTACGAGCGTGCACACTTAAGCCTGTTACAATGTCAGCTGTATAGCTAAACATGAGCTCATGATCTAAATTTACACAATAATGAAGAAATCAGCTACAAGTGGAGACAATCAGCAAAAACAATCAATATGAGAATTAGTTTCCCAAGGCCATCCATCAGATGTTGGAATAATCAGGTGCAAGGCAGAAAATATACATAAAACTGGAAATGAAACAAGGAACAAGGATGTTTACTAAGACTGGTAGGATCTCTAAAACATTTGTAAAGTACATGTCATTGATAAAGCTAAATACTCAAAGGTTGTGTAATACAACAGATTAATCATTGAGAAGAGTGAAATTATGCTGTTTTGAAAACTATGGCAGGTCAGATTTTCTGCCTAATGATATAAGAAGATTTCTCTCAAAAATACACATTATTTCAAAGACTTATTGGCTGTGAAATAAGTTAAGGGTATTTCAAATGGCTTGTCTGCAAAGAAAGGTGAGATGTAGGGAATCACAGAAAGTCGAGGGGAAAATATGTCAATATATACATTGCTATATGGTGAACTAAGCCTTAGGCCAGCAACAATGGAGAGGACCTGACGCTTAGAAACTTACAAGTAAGCTGGAATCTTCAAAAGTTCAAATCTTTATAAGTAAAAAGATTTATTAAAATGAATAACCAAGTGTTTTAATTGACATCAGATGATCAAAACAACAAACCCTGAGAACATAGAAAAAATATAAATAAAGATATGAGCAGAACTTAATACAACAGAAAACGTATAAAATTGAGGTGATTTAGTAAGTCCAAAGAATATTCTTTGAAAAGATTTAAAAGACACACTTTGATTAAGGAAAACATAAACATATGTAAAGAATATACAGAAAGAATCAGGACAATGTTATAGCAGAGAATATATGAAATGCCAGTAAATTTGAACATTTCTGTAAAGGGGACCATTTCCTAGCTCCTAAAGTTGACCAAAACTGACACAAAAGGAAATCATTGAAGGTCATCATGTCTGCCCTTGGCATTCTTGGAACGCCCTGGCCTCAGAATGCAGCATCGGTAGTCCATGGTAACCTGCGGAGAGGGGGTGGGGCTGAAGGAGGTTGGAACACTGCCCTCACTGAGGGAGTGGGTGTGACCATCTCTGCTGTGACTGAACAAAGGGCAGGGGAGCAGGGGGCCCAGGGCAGGGCCCTCAGAGCCCGGCAGGACCAGGGGAGTGTCACAAGCATTTGGCCCAGGCCAAAGGGCGCCTTCTTTGTCTGCACAGCTTCCCAAACACTCACATTTCCACTCAGGCCGCCCTCTTTGTTGAAGTGTGTGTGGAACGTGTCCTCGCAGTACACCTCGCTGCACAGCTAACCATAGGACTGGGCATCGTACCTTCCTGCCAGGTGACCGAAGTTCGCAGGCAGATGGGTCACTGGGACCAACGCGGAGAGGCTCCTGCCCTGACCACAGGTCGACCACAGCCGCTGCCCCAGATCGGGGGTTGCAAAGCAGCCCTGTCTGAATCCCCTGCCTCTAGAGGGAGTATTGGACCAACACTTCTAAAAAATGGGGTCCTTGCGGGCAACTCATCGGAGGGACACAAAAAAATCTTTGCCGACTTTCTCCTGAAGCTTACGAGCGTTCACACTTAAGCCTTTTACAATGTCAGCTGTTTAGCTAAACATGAGCTGATGATCTAAATTTACACAATAATGAAGAAATCAGCTACAAGGGGAGACAATCAGCAAAAACAATCAATATGAGAATTAGTTTCCCAAGGCCACCCATCAGATGTTGGAATAATCATGTGCAAGGCAGAATATATACATAAAACTGGAACTGGAACAAGGAACAAGGATGTTTTCAAAGACTGGTAGGATCTCTAAAACATTTGTAAAGTACATGTCATTGATAAAGCTAAATACTCAAAGGTTGTGTAATACAACAGATTAATCATTGAGAAGAGTGAAATTATGCTGTTTTGAAAACTATGGCAGGTCAGATTTTCTGCCTAATGATATAAGAAGATTTCTCTCAAAAATACACATTATTTCAAAGACTTATTGGCTGTGAAATAAGTGAAGGGTATTTCAAATGGCTTGTCTGCAAAGAAAGGTGAGATGTAGGGAATCACAGAAAGTCGAGGGGAAAATATGTCAATATATACATTGCTATATGGTGAACTAAGCCTTAGGCCAGCAACAATGGAGAGGACATGACCCTTAGAAACTTACAAGTAAGCTGGAATCTTCAAAAGTTCAAATCTTTCTAAGTAAAAAGATTTATTAAAATGAATAACCAAGTGTTTTAATTGACATCAGATGATCAAAACAACAAACCCTGAGAACATAGAAAAAATATAAATAAAGATATGATCAGAACTGAATACAACAGAAAACGTATAAAATTGAGGTGATTTAGTAAGTCCAAAGAATATTCTTTGAAAAGATTTAAAAGACACACTTTGATTAAGGAAAACAAAAACATAAGTAAAGAATATACAGAAAGAATCAGGACAATGTTATAGCAGAGAATATATGAAATGCCAGTAAATTTGAACATTTCTGTAAAGGGGACCATTTCCTAGCTCCTAAAGTTGACCAAAACTGACACAAGAGGAAATCATTGAAGGTCATCATGTCTGCCCTTGGCATTCTCGGAACGCTCTGGCCTCAGAATGCAGCATCGGTAGTCCATGGTAACCTGCGGAGAGGGGGCGGGGCTGAAGGAGGTTGGAACACTGCCCTCACTGAGGGAGTGGGTGTGGCAATCTCTGCTGTGACTGAACAAAGGGCAGGGGAGCAGGGGGCCCAGGGCAGGGCCCTCAGAGGCCAGCAGGCCCAGGTGTGTGTCACAAGCATTTGGCCCAGGCCAAAGGGCACCTTCTTTGTCCGCACAGCTTCCCAAACACTCACATTTCCACTCAGGCCGCCCTCTTTGTTGAAGTGTGTGTGGAACGTGTCCTCGCAGTACACCTCGCTGCACAGCTAACCATAGGACTGGGCATCGTACCTTCCTGCCAGGTGACTGAAGTTCGCAGGCAGATGGGTCCCTGGGACCGATGCGGAGAGGCTCCTGCCCTGACCACAGGTCGACCACAGCCGCTGCCCCCGATCGGGGGCCGCAAAGCAGCCCTGTCTGAATCCCCTGCCTCTAGAGGGAGTATTGGACCAACACTTCTAAAAAATGGGGTCTTTGCGGGCAACTAATCGGAGGGACACAAATAAATCTTTGCCGACTTTCTCCTGGAGCTTACGAGCGTTCACACTTAAGCCTGATACAATGTCAGCTGTTTAGCTAAACATGAGCTCATGATCTAAATTTACACAATAATGAAGAAATCAGCTACAAGGGGAGACAATCAGCAAAAACAATCAATATGAGAATTAGTTTCCCAAGGCCATCCATCAGATGTTGGAATAATCATGTGCAAGGCAGAAAATATACATAAAACTGGAACTGAAACAAAGAACAAGGATGTTTACTAAGACTGGTAGGATCTCTAAAACATTTGTAAAGTACATGTCATTGATAAAGCTAAATACTCAAAGGTTGTGTAATACAACAGATTAATCATTGAGAAGAGTGAAATTATGCTGTTTTGAAAACTATGGCAGGTCAGATTTTCTGCCTAATGATATAAGAAGATTTCTCTCAAAAATACACATTATTTCAAAGACTTATTGGCTGTGAAATAAGTGAAGGGTATTTCAAATGGCTTGTCTGCAAAGAAAGGTGAGATGTAGGGAATCACAGAAAGTCGAGGGGAAAATATGTCAATATATACATTGCTATATGGTGAACTAAGCCTTAGGCCAGCAACAATGGAGAGGACCTGACCCTTAGAAACTTACAAGTAAGCTGGAATCTTCAAAACTTCAAATCTTTATAAGTAAAAAGATTTATTAAAATGAATAACCAAGTGTTTTAATTGACATCAGATGATCAAAACAACAAACCCTGAGAACATAGAAAAAATATAAATAAAGATATGAGCAGAACTTAATACAACAGAAAACGTATAAAATTGAGGTGATTTAGTAAGTCCAAAGAATATTCTTTGAAAAGATTTAAAAGACACACTTTGATTAAGGAAAACATAAACATATGTAAAGAATATACAGAAAGAATCAGGACAATGTTATAGCAGAGAATATATGAAATGCCAGTAAATTTGAACATTTCTGTAAAGGGGACCATTTCCTAGCTCCTAAAGTTGACCAAAACTGACACAAGAGGAAATCATTGAAGGTCATCATGTCTGCCCTTGGCATTCTTGGAACGCCCTGGCCTCAGAATGCAGCATCGGTAGTCCATGGTAACCTGCGGAGAGGGGGTGGGGCTGAAGGAGGTTAGAACACTGCCCTCACTGAGGGAGTGGGTGTGGCCATCTCTGCTGTGACTGAACAAAGGGCAGGGGAGCAGGGGGCCCAGGGCAGGGCCCTCAGAGCCCGGCAGGACCAGGGGAGTGTCACAAGCATTTGGCCCAGGCCAAAGGGCGCCTTCTTTGTCTGCACAGCTTCCCAAACACTCACATTTCCACTCAGGCCGCCCTCTTTGTTGAAGTGTGTGTGGAACGTGTCCTCGCAGTACACCTCGCTGCACAGCTAACCATAGGACTGGGCATCGTACCTTCCTGCCAGGTGACCGAAGTTCGCAGGCAGATGGGTCACTGGGACCAACGCGGAGAGGCTCCTGCCCTGACCACAGGTCGACCACAGCCGCTGCCCCAGATCGGGGGTTGCAAAGCAGCCCTGTCTGAATCCCCTGCCTCTAGAGGGAGTATTGGACCAACACTTCTAAAAAATGGGGTCCTTGCGGGCAACTCATCGGAGGGACACAAAAAAATCTTTGCCGACTTTCTCCTGAAGCTTACGAGCGTTCACACTTAAGCCTTTTACAATGTCAGCTGTTTAGCTAAACATGAGCTCATGATCTAAATTTACACAATAATGAAGAAATCAGCTACAAGGGGAGACAATCAGCAAAAACAATCAATATGAGAATTAGTTTCCCAAGGCCACCCATCAGATGTTGGAATAATCAGGTGCAAGGCAGAATATATACATAAAACTGGAACTGGAACAAGGAACAAGGATGTTTTCAAAGACTGGTAGGATCTCTAAAACATTTGTAAAGTACATGTCATTGATAAAGCTAAATACTCAAAGGTTGTGTAATACAACAGATTAATCATTGAGAAGAGTGAAATTATGCTGTTTTGAAAACTATGGCAGGTCAGATTTTCTGCCTAATGATATAAGAAGATTTCTCTCAAAAATACACATTATTTCAAAGACTTATTGGCTGTGAAATAAGTGAAGGGTATTTCAAATGGCTTGTCTGCAAAGAAAGGTGAGATGTAGGGAATCACAGAAAGTCGAGGGGAAAATATGTCAATATATACATTGCTATATGGTGAACTAAGCCTTAGGCCAGCAACAATGGAGAGGACCTGACCCTTAGAAACTTACAAGTAAGCTGGAATCTTCAAAAGTTCAAATCTTTCTAAGTAAAAAGGTTTATTAAAATGAATAACCAAGTGTTTTAATTGACATCAGATGATCAAAACAACAAACCCTGAGAACATAGAAAAAATATAAATAAAGATATGAGCAGAACTTAATACAACAGAAAACGTATAAAATTGAGGTGATTTAGTAAGTCCAAAGAATATTCTTTGAAAAGATTTAAAAGACACACTTTGATTAAGGAAATCATAAACATATGTAAAGAATATACAGAAAGAATCAGGACAATGTTATAGCAGAGAATATATGAAATGCCAGTAAATTTGAACATTTCTGTAAAGGGGACCATTTCCTAGCTCCTAAAGTTGACCAAAACTGACACAAGAGGAAATCATTGAAGGGCATCATGTCTGCCCTTGGCATTCTCGGAACGCCCTGGCCTCAGAATGCAGCATCGGTAGTCCATGGTAACCTGCGGAGAGGGGGCGGGGCTGAAGGAGGTTGGAACACTGCCCTCACTGAGGGAGTGGGTGTGGCCATCTCTGCTGTGACTGAACAAAGGGCAGGGGAGCAGGGGGCCCAGGGCAGGGCCCTCAGAGGCAGGCAGGCCCAGGGGTGTGTCACAAGCATTTGGCCCAGGCCAAAGGGCACCTTCTTTGTCCGCACAGCTTCCCAAACACTCACCTTTCCACTCAGGCCGCCCTCTTTGTTGAAGTGTGTGGGGAACGTGTCCTCGCAGTACACCTCGCTGCACAGCTAACCATAGGACTGGGCATCGTACCTTCCTGCCAGGTGACTGAAGTTCGCAGGCAGATGGGTCCCTGGGACCAACGCGGAGAGGCTCCTGCCCTGACCACAGGTCGACCACAGCCGCTGCCCCCCATCGGGGGCCGCAAAGCAGCCCTGTCTGAATCCCCTGCCTCTAGAGGGAGTATTGGACCAACACTTCTAAAAAATGGGGTCCTTGCGGGCAACTCATCGGAGGGACACAAATAAATCGTTGCCGACTTTCTCCTGGAGCTTACGAGCGTTCACACTTAAGCCTGATACAATGTCAGCTGTTTAGCTAAACATGAGCTCATGATCTAAATTTACACAATAATGAAGAAATCAGCTACAAGTGGAGACAATCAGCAAAAACAATCAATATGAGAATTAGTTTCCCAAGGCCATCCATCAGATGTTGGAATAATCAGGTGCAAGGCAGAAAATATACATAAAACTGGAACTGAAACAAGGAACAAGGATGTTTACTAAGACTGGTAGGATCTCTAAAACATTTGTAAAGTACATGTCATTGATAAAGCTAAATACTCAAAGGTTGTGTAATACAACAGATTAATCATTGAGAAGAGTGAAATTATGCTGTTTTGAAAACTATGGCAGGTCAGATTTTCTGCCTAATGATATAAGAAGATTTCTCTCAAAAATACACATTATTTCAAAGACTTATTGGCTGTGAAATAAGTTAAGGGTATTTCAAATGGCTTGTCTGCAAAGAAAGGTGAGATGTAGGGAATCACAGAAAGTCGAGGGGAAAATATGTCAATATATACATTGCGATATGGTGAACTAAGCCTTAGGCCAGCAACAATGGAGAGGACCTGACCCTTAGAAACTTACAAGTAAGCTGGAATCTTCAAAAGTTCAAATCTTTCTAAGTAAAAAGATTTATTAAAATGAATAACCAAGTGTTTTAATTGACATCAGATGATCAAAACAACAAACCCTGAGAACATAGAAAAAATATAAATAAAGATATGAGCAGAACTTAATACAACAGAAAACGTATAAAATTGAGGTGATTTAGTAAGTCCAAAGAATATTCTTTGAAAAGATTTAAAAGACACACTTTGATTAAGGAAAACATAAACATATGTAAAGAATATACAGAAAGAATCAGGACAATGTTATAGCAGAGAATATATGAAATGCCAGTAAATTTGAACATTTCTGTAAAGGGGACCATTTCCTAGCTCCTAAAGTTGACCAAAACTGACACAAGAGGAAATCATTGAAGGTCATCATGTCTGCCCTTGGCATTCTCGGAACGCCCTGGCCTCAGAATGCAGCATCGGTAGTCCATGGTAACCTGCGGAGAGGGGGCGGGGCTGAAGGAGGTTGGAACACTGCCCTCACTGAGGGAGTGGGTGTGGCCATCTCTGCTGTGACTGAACAAAGGGCAGGGGAGCAGGGGTCCCAGGGCAGGGCCCTCAGAGCCCGGCAGGACCAGGGGAGTGTCACAAGCATTTGGCCCAGGCCAAAGGGCGCCTTCTTTGTCCGCACAGCTTGCCAAACACTCACATTTCCACTCAGGCCGCCCTCTTTGTTGAAGTGTGTGTGGAACGTGTCCTCGCAGTACACCTCGCTGCACAGCTAACCATAGGACTGGGCATCGTACCTTCCTGCCAGGTGACCGAAGTTCGCAGGCAGATGGGTCACTGGGACCAACGCGGAGAGGCTCCTGCCCTGACCACAGGTCGACCACAGCCGCTGCCCCAGATCGGGGGTTGCAAAGCAGCCCTGTCTGAATCCCCTGCCTCTAGAGGGAGTATTGGACCAACACTTCTAAAAAATGGGGTCCTTGCGGGCAACTCATCGGAGGGACACAAAAAAATCTTTGCCGACTTTCTCCTGAAGCTTACGAGCGTTCATACTTAAGCCTTTTACAATGTCAGCTGTTTAGCTAAACATGAGCTCATGATCTAAATTTACACAATAATGAAGAAATCAGCTACAAGGGGAGACAATCAGCAAAAACAATCAATATGAGAATTAGTTTCCCAAGGCCACCCATCAGATGTTGGAATAATCAGGTGCAAGGCAGAATATATACATAAAACTGGAACTGGAACAAGGAACAAGGATGTTTTCAAAGACTGGTAGGATCTCTAAAACATTTGTAAAGTACATGTCATTGATAAAGCTAAATACTCAAAGGTTGTGGAATACAACAGATTAATCATTGAGAAGAGTGAAATTATGCTGTTTTGAAAACTATGGCAGGTCAGATTTTCTGCCTAATGATATAAGAAGATTTCTCTCAAAAATACACATTATTTCAAAGACTTATTGGCTGTGAAATAAGTGAAGGGTATTTCAAATGGCTTGTCTGCAAAGAAAGGTGAGATGTAGGGAATCACAGAAAGTCGAGGGGAAAATATGTCAATATATACATTGCTATATGGTGAACTAAGCCTTAGGCCAGCAACAATGGAGAGGACCTGACCCTTAGAAACTTACAAGTAAGCTGGAATCTTCAAAAGTTCAAATCTTTATAAGTAAAAAGATTTATTAAAATGAATAACCAAGTGTTTTAATTGACATCAGATGATCAAAACAACAAACCCTGAGAACATAGAAAAAATATAAATAAAGATATGAGCAGAACTTAATACAACAGAAAACGTATAAAATTGAGGTGATTTAGTAAGTCCAAAGAATATTTTTTGAAAAGATTTAAAAGACACACTTTGATTAAGGAAAACAAAAACATAAGTAAAGAATATACAGAAAGAATCAGGACAATGTTATAGCAGAGAATATATGAAATGCCAGTAAATTTGAACATTTCTGTAAAGGGGACCATTTCCTAGCTCCTAAAGTTGACCAAAACTGACACAAGAGGAAATCATTGAAGGTCATCATGTCTGCCCTTGGCATTCTTGGAACGCCCTGGCCTCAGAATGCAGCATCGGTAGTCCATGGTAACCTGCGGAGAGGGGGTGGGGCTGAAGGAGGTTGGAACACTGCCCTCACTGAGGGAGTGGGTGTGACCATCTCTGCTGTGACTGAACAAAGGGCAGGGAAGCAGGGGGCACAAGGCAGGGCCCTCAGAGCCCGGCAGGACCAGGGGAGTGTCACAAGCATTTGGCCCAGGCCAAAGGGCGCCTTCTTTGTCTGCACAGCTTCCCAAACACTCACATTTCCACTCAGGCCGCCCTCTTTGTTGAAGTGTGTGTGGAACGTGTCCTCGCAGTACACCTCGCTGCACAGCTAACCATAGGACTGGGCATCGTACCTTCCTGCCAGGTGACCGAAGTTCGCAGGCAGATGGGTCACTGGGACCAACGCGGAGAGGCTCCTGCCCTGACCACAGGTCGACCACAGCCACTGCCCCAGATCGGGGGTTGCAAAGCAGCCCTGTCTGAATCCCCTGCCTCTAGAGGGAGTATTGGACCAACACTTCTAAAAAATGGGGTCCTTGCGGGCAACTCATCGGAGGGACACAAAAAAATCTTTGCCGACTTTCTCCTGAAGCTTACGAGCGTTCACACTTAAGCCTTTTACAATGTCAGCTGTTTAGCTAAACATGAGCTCATGATCTAAATTTACACAATAATGAAGAAATCAGCTACAAGTGGAGACAATCAGCAAAAACAATCAATATGAGAATTAGTTTCCCAAGGCCACCTATCAGATGTTGGAATAATCAGGTGCAAGGCAGAATATATACATAAAACTGGAACTGGAACAAGGAACAAGGATGTTTTCAAAGAATGGTAGGATCTCTAAAACATTTGTAAAGTACATGTCATTGATAAAGCTAAATACTCAAAGGTTGTGTAATACAACAGATTAATCATTGAGAAGAGTGAAATTATGCTGTTTTGAAAACTATGGCAGGTCAGATTTTCTGCCTAATGATATAAGAAGAATTCTCTAAAAAATAAACATTATTTCAAAGACTTACTGGCTGTGAAATAAGTGAAGGGTATTTCAAATGGCTTGTCTGCAAAGAAAGGTGAGATGTAGGGAATCACAGAAAGTCGAGGGGAAAATATGTCAATATATACATTGCTATATGGTGAACTAAGCCTTAGGCCAGCAACAATGGAGAGGACCTGACCCTTAGAAACTTACAAGTAAGCTGGAATCTTCAAAAGTTCAAATCTTTATAAGTAAAAAGATTTATTAAAATGAATAACCAAGTGTTTTAATTGACATCAGATGATCAAAACAACAAACCCTGAGAACATAGAAAAAATATAAATAAAGATATGAGCAGAACTTAATACAACAGAAAACGTATAAAATTGAGGTGATTTAGTAAGTCCAAAGAATATTCTTTGAAAAGATTTAAAAGACACACTTTGATTAAGGAAAACAAAAACATAAGTAAAGAATATACAGAAAGAATCAGGACAATGTTATAGCAGAGAATATATGAAATGCCAGTAAATTTGAACATTTCTGTAAAGGGGACCATTTCCTAGCTCCTAAAGTTGACCAAAACTGACACAAGAGGCAATCATTGAAGGTCATCATGTCTGCCCTTGGCATTCTCGGAACGCCCTGGCCTCAGAATGCAGCATCGGTAGTCCATGGTAACCTGCGGAGAGGGGGCGGGGCTGAAGGAGGTTGGAACACTGCCCTCACTGAGGGAGTGGGTGTGGCCATCTCTGCTGTGACTGAACAAAGGGCAGGGGAGCAGGGGGCCCAGGGCAGGGCCCTCAGAGTCTGGCAGGCCCAGGGGTGTGTCACAAGCATTTGGCCCAGGCCAAAGGGCGCCTTCTTTGTCCGCACAGCTTCCCAAACACTCACCTTTCCACTCAGGCCGCCCTCTTTGCTGAAGTGTGTGTGGAACGTGTCCTCGCAGTACACCTCGCTGCACAGCTAACCACAGGACTGGGCATCGTACCTTCCTGCCACGTGACCGAAGTTCGCAGGCAGATGGGTCCCTGGGACCAACGTGGAGAGGCTCCTGCCCTGACCACAGGTCGACCACAGCCGCTGCCCCCGATTGGGGGCCGCAAAGCAGCCCTGTCTGAATCCCCTGCCTCTAGAGGGAGTATTGGACCAACACTTCTAAAAAATGGGGTCCTTGCAGGCAACTCATCGGAGGGACACAAATAAATCGTTGCCGACTTTCTCCTGGAGCTTACGAGCGTTCACACTTAAGCCTGATACAATGTCAGCTGTTTAGCTAAACATGAGCTCATGATCTAAATTTACACAATAATGAAGAAATCAGCTACAAGTGGAGACAATCAGCAAAAACAATCAATATGAGAATTAGTTTCCCAAGGCCATCCATCAGATGTTGGAATAATCAGGTGCAAGGCAGAAAATATACATAAAACTGGAAATGAAACAATGAACAAGGATGTTTACTAAGACTGGTAGGATCTCTAAAACATTTGTAAAGTACATGTCATTGATAAAGCTAAATACTCAAAGGTTGTGTAATACAACAGATTAATCATTGAGAAGAGTGAAATTATGCTGTTTTGAAAACTATGGCAGGTCAGATTTTCTGCCTAATGATATAAGAAGATTTCTCTCAAAAATACACATTATTTCAAAGACTTCTTGGCTGTGAAATAAGTGAAGGGTATTTCAAATGGCTTGTCTGCAAAGAAAGGTGAGATGTAGGGAATCACAGAAAGTCGAGGGGAAAATATGTCAATATATACATTGCTATATGGTGAACTAAGCCTTAGGCCAGCAACAATGGAGAGGACCTGACCCTTAGAAACTTACAAGTAAGCTGGAATCTTCAAAACTTCAAATCTTTATAAGTAAAAAGATTTATTAAAATGAATAACCAAGTGTTTTAATTGACATCAGATGATCAAAACAACAAACCCTGAGAACATAGAAAAAATATAAATAAAGATATGAGCAGAACTTAATACAAGAGAAAACGTATAAAATTGAGGTGATTTAGTAAGTCCAAAGAATATTCTTTGAAAAGATTTAAAAGACACACTTTGATTAAGGAAAACATAAACATATGTAAAGAATATACAGAAAGAATCAGGACAATGTTATAGCAGAGAATATATGAAATGCCAGTAAATTTGAACATTTCTGTAAAGGGGACCATTTCCTAGCTCCTAAAGTTGACCAAAACTGACACAAGAGGAAATCATTGAAGGTCATCATGTCTGCCCTTGGCATTCTTGGAACGCCCTGGCCTCAGAATGCAGCATCGGTAGTCCATGGTAACCTGCGGAGAGGGGGTGGGGCTGAAGGAGGTTAGAACACTGCCCTCACTGAGGGAGTGGGTGTGGCCATCTCTGCTGTGACTGAACAAAGGGCAGGGGAGCAGGGGGCCCAGGGCAGGGCCCTCAGAGCCCGGCAGGACCAGGGGAGTGTCACAAGCATTTGGCCCAGGCCAAAGGGCGCCTTCTTTGTCTGCACAGCTTCCCAAACACTCACATTTCCACTCAGGCCGCCCTCTTTGTTGAAGTGTGTGTGGAACGTGTCCTCGCAGTACACCTCGCTGCACAGCTAACCATAGGACTGGGCATCGTACCTTCCTGCCAGGTGACCGAAGTTCGCAGGCAGATGGGTCACTGGGACCAACGCGGAGAGGCTCCTGCCCTGACCACAGGTCGACCACAGCCGCTGCCCCAGATCGGGGGTTGCAAAGCAGCCCTGTCTGAATCCCCTGCCTCTAGAGGGAGTATTGGACCAACACTTCTAAAAAATGGGGTCCTTGCGGGCAACTCATCGGAGGGACACAAAAAAATCTTTGCCGACTTTCTCCTGAAGCTTACGAGCGTTCACACTTAAGCCTTTTACAATGTCAGCTGTTTAGCTAAACATGAGCTCATGATCTAAATTTACACAATAATGAAGAAATCAGCTACAAGGGGAGACAATCAGCAAAAACAATCAATATGAGAATTAGTTTCCCAAGGCCACCCATCAGATGTTGGAATAATCAGGTGCAAGGCAGAATATATACATAAAACTGGAACTGGAACAAGGAACAAGGATGTTTTCAAAGACTGGTAGGATCTCTAAAACATTTGTAAAGTACATGTCATTGATAAAGCTAAATACTCAAAGGTTGTGTAATACAACAGATTAATCATTGAGAAGAGTGAAATTATGCTGTTTTGAAAACTATGGCAGGTCAGATTTTCTGCCTAATGATATAAGAAGATTTCTCTCAAAAATACACATTATTTCAAAGACTTATTGGCTGTGAAATAAGTGAAGGGTATTTCAAATGGCTTGTCTGCAAAGAAAGGTGAGATGTAGGGAATCACAGAAAGTCGAGGGGAAAATATGTCAATATATACATTGCTATATGGTGAACTAAGCCTTAGGCCAGCAACAATGGAGAGGACCTGACCCTTAGAAACTTACAAGTAAGCTGGAATCTTCAAAAGTTCAAATCTTTCTAAGTAAAAAGGTTTATTAAAATGAATAACCAAGTGTTTTAATTGACATCAGATGATCAAAACAACAAACCCTGAGAACATAGAAAAAATATAAATAAAGATATGAGCAGAACTTAATACAACAGAAAACGTATAAAATTGAGGTGATTTAGTAAGTCCAAAGAATATTCTTTGAAAAGATTTAAAAGACACACTTTGATTAAGGAAATCATAAACATATGTAAAGAATATACAGAAAGAATCAGGACAATGTTATAGCAGAGAATATATGAAATGCCAGTAAATTTGAACATTTCTGTAAAGGGGACCATTTCCTAGCTCCTAAAGTTGACCAAAACTGACACAAGAGGAAATCATTGAAGGGCATCATGTCTGCCCTTGGCATTCTCGGAACGCCCTGGCCTCAGAATGCAGCATCGGTAGTCCATGGTAACCTGCGGAGAGGGGGCGGGGCTGAAGGAGGTTGGAACACTGCCCTCACTGAGGGAGTGGGTGTGGCCATCTCTGCTGTGACTGAACAAAGGGCAGGGGAGCAGGGGGCCCAGGGCAGGGCCCTCAGAGGCAGGCAGGCCCAGGGGTGTGTCACAAGCATTTGGCCCAGGCCAAAGGGCACCTTCTTTGTCCGCACAGCTTCCCAAACACTCACCTTTCCACTCAGGCCGCCCTCTTTGTTGAAGTGTGTGGGGAACGTGTCCTCGCAGTACACCTCGCTGCACAGCTAACCATAGGACTGGGCATCGTACCTTCCTGCCAGGTGACTGAAGTTCGCAGGCAGATGGGTCCCTGGGACCAACGCGGAGAGGCTCCTGCCCTGACCACAGGTCGACCACAGCCGCTGCCCCCCATCGGGGGCCGCAAAGCAGCCCTGTCTGAATCCCCTGCCTCTAGAGGGAGTATTGGACCAACACTTCTAAAAAATGGGGTCCTTGCGGGCAACTCATCGGAGGGACACAAATAAATCGTTGCCGACTTTCTCCTGGAGCTTACGAGCGTTCACACTTAAGCCTGATACAATGTCAGCTGTTTAGCTAAACATGAGCTCATGATCTAAATTTACACAATAATGAAGAAATCAGCTACAAGTGGAGACAATCAGCAAAAACAATCAATATGAGAATTAGTTTCCCAAGGCCATCCATCAGATGTTGGAATAATCAGGTGCAAGGCAGAAAATATACATAAAACTGGAACTGAAACAAGGAACAAGGATGTTTACTAAGACTGGTAGGATCTCTAAAACATTTGTAAAGTACATGTCATTGATAAAGCTAAATACTCAAAGGTTGTGTAATACAACAGATTAATCATTGAGAAGAGTGAAATTATGCTGTTTTGAAAACTATGGCAGGTCAGATTTTCTGCCTAATGATATAAGAAGATTTCTCTCAAAAATACACATTATTTCAAAGACTTATTGGCTGTGAAATAAGTTAAGGGTATTTCAAATGGCTTGTCTGCAAAGAAAGGTGAGATGTAGGGAATCACAGTAAGTCGAGGGGAAAATATGTCAATATATACATTGCGATATGGTGAAATAAGCCTTAGGCCAGCAACAATGGAGAGGAC
This sequence comes from Hyperoodon ampullatus, assembly GCF_949752795.1. Lineage (NCBI taxonomy): Eukaryota > Metazoa > Chordata > Mammalia > Artiodactyla > Ziphiidae > Hyperoodon > Hyperoodon ampullatus. The sequence continues at coordinate 73,463 of NW_027640765.1, forward strand.
CTGACCCTTAGAAACTTACAAGTAAGCTGGAATCTTCAAAAGTTCAAATCTTTCTAAGTAAAAAGATTTATTAAAATGAATAACCAAGTGTTTTAATTGACATCAGATGATCAAAACAACAAACCCTGAGAACATAGAAAAAATATAAATAAAGATATGAGCAGAACTTAATACAACAGAAAACGTATAAAATTGAGGTGATTTAGTAAGTCCAAAGAATATTCTTTGAAAAGATTTAAAAGACACACTTTGATTAAGGAAAACATAAACATATGTAAAGAATATACAGAAAGAATCAGGACAATGTTATAGCAGAGAATATATGAAATGCCAGTAAATTTGAACATTTCTGTAAAGGGGACCATTTCCTAGCTCCTAAAGTTGACCAAAACTGACACAAGAGGAAATCATTGAAGGTCATCATGTCTGCCCTTGGCATTCTCGGAACGCCCTGGCCTCAGAATGCAGCATCGGTAGTCCATGGTAACCTGCGGAGAGGGGGCGGGGCTGAAGGAGGTTGGAACACTGCCCTCACTGAGGGAGTGGGTGTGGCCATCTCTGCTGTGACTGAACAAAGGGCAGGGGAGCAGGGGTCCCAGGGCAGGGCCCTCAGAGCCCGGCAGGACCAGGGGAGTGTCACAAGCATTTGGCCCAGGCCAAAGGGCGCCTTCTTTGTCCGCACAGCTTGCCAAACACTCACATTTCCACTCAGGCCGCCCTCTTTGTTGAAGTGTGTGTGGAACGTGTCCTCGCAGTACACCTCGCTGCACAGCTAACCATAGGACTGGGCATCGTACCTTCCTGCCAGGTGACCGAAGTTCGCAGGCAGATGGGTCACTGGGACCAACGCGGAGAGGCTCCTGCCCTGACCACAGGTCGACCACAGCCGCTGCCCCAGATCGGGGGTTGCAAAGCAGCCCTGTCTGAATCCCCTGCCTCTAGAGGGAGTATTGGACCAACACTTCTAAAAAATGGGGTCCTTGCGGGCAACTCATCGGAGGGACACAAAAAAATCTTTGCCGACTTTCTCCTGAAGCTTACGAGCGTTCATACTTAAGCCTTTTACAATGTCAGCTGTTTAGCTAAACATGAGCTCATGATCTAAATTTACACAATAATGAAGAAATCAGCTACAAGGGGAGACAATCAGCAAAAACAATCAATATGAGAATTAGTTTCCCAAGGCCACCCATCAGATGTTGGAATAATCAGGTGCAAGGCAGAATATATACATAAAACTGGAACTGGAACAAGGAACAAGGATGTTTTCAAAGACTGGTAGGATCTCTAAAACATTTGTAAAGTACATGTCATTGATAAAGCTAAATACTCAAAGGTTGTGTAATACAACAGATTAATCATTGAGAAGAGTGAAATTATGCTGTTTTGAAAACTATGGCAGGTCAGATTTTCTGCCTAATGATATAAGAAGATTTCTCTCAAAAATACACATTATTTCAAAGACTTATTGGCTGTGAAATAAGTGAAGGGTATTTCAAATGGCTTGTCTGCAAAGAAAGGTGAGATGTAGGGAATCACAGAAAGTCGAGGGGAAAATATGTCAATATATACATTGCTATATGGTGAACTAAGCCTTAGGCCAGCAACAATGGAGAGGACCTGACCCTTAGAAACTTACAAGTAAGCTGGAATCTTCAAAAGTTCAAATCTTTATAAGTAAAAAGATTTATTAAAATGAATAACCAAGTGTTTTAATTGACATCAGATGATCAAAACAACAAACCCTGAGAACATAGAAAAAATATAAATAAAGATATGAGCAGAACTTAATACAACAGAAAACGTATAAAATTGAGGTGATTTAGTAAGTCCAAAGAATATTTTTTGAAAAGATTTAAAAGACACACTTTGATTAAGGAAAACAAAAACATAAGTAAAGAATATACAGAAAGAATCAGGACAATGTTATAGCAGAGAATATATGAAATGCCAGTAAATTTGAACATTTCTGTAAAGGGGACCATTTCCTAGCTCCTAAAGTTGACCAAAACTGACACAAGAGGAAATCATTGAAGGTCATCATGTCTGCCCTTGGCATTCTTGGAACGCCCTGGCCTCAGAATGCAGCATCGGTAGTCCATGGTAACCTGCGGAGAGGGGGTGGGGCTGAAGGAGGTTGGAACACTGCCCTCACTGAGGGAGTGGGTGTGACCATCTCTGCTGTGACTGAACAAAGGGCAGGGAAGCAGGGGGCACAAGGCAGGGCCCTCAGAGCCCGGCAGGACCAGGGGAGTGTCACAAGCATTTGGCCCAGGCCAAAGGGCGCCTTCTTTGTCTGCACAGCTTCCCAAACACTCACATTTCCACTCAGGCCGCCCTCTTTGTTGAAGTGTGTGTGGAACGTGTCCTCGCAGTACACCTCGCTGCACAGCTAACCATAGGACTGGGCATCGTACCTTCCTGCCACGTGACCGAAGTTCGCAGGCAGATGGGTCACTGGGACCAACGCGGAGAGGCTCCTGCCCTGACCACAGGTCGACCACAGCCACTGCCCCAGATCGGGGGTTGCAAAGCAGCCCTGTCTGAATCCCCTGCCTCTAGAGGGAGTATTGGACCAACACTTCTAAAAAATGGGGTCCTTGCGGGCAACTCATCGGAGGGACACAAAAAAATCTTTGCCGACTTTCTCCTGAAGCTTACGAGCGTTCACACTTAAGCCTTTTACAATGTCAGCTGTTTAGCTAAACATGAGCTCATGATCTAAATTTACACAATAATGAAGAAATCAGCTACAAGTGGAGACAATCAGCAAAAACAATCAATATGAGAATTAGTTTCCCAAGGCCACCTATCAGATGTTGGAATAATCAGGTGCAAGGCAGAATATATACATAAAACTGGAACTGGAACAAGGAACAAGGATGTTTTCAAAGAATGGTAGGATCTCTAAAACATTTGTAAAGTACATGTCATTGATAAAGCTAAATACTCAAAGGTTGTGTAATACAACAGATTAATCATTGAGAAGAGTGAAATTATGCTGTTTTGAAAACTATGGCAGGTCAGATTTTCTGCCTAATGATATAAGAAGAATTCTCTAAAAAATAAACATTATTTCAAAGACTTACTGGCTGTGAAATAAGTGAAGGGTATTTCAAATGGCTTGTCTGCAAAGAAAGGTGAGATGTAGGGAATCACAGAAAGTCGAGGGGAAAATATGTCAATATATACATTGCTATATGGTGAACTAAGCCTTAGGCCAGCAACAATGGAGAGGACCTGACCCTTAGAAACTTACAAGTAAGCTGGAATCTTCAAAAGTTCAAATCTTTCTAAGTAAAAAGATTTATTAAAATGAATAACCAAGTGTTTTAATTGACATCAGATGATCAAAACAACAAACCCTGAGAACATAGAAAAAATATAAATAAAGATATGAGCAGAACTTAATACAACAGAAAACGTATAAAATTGAGGTGATTTAGTAAGTCCAAAGAATATTCTTTGAAAAGATTTAAAAGACACACTTTGATTAAGGAAAACAAAAACATAAGTAAAGAATATACAGAAAGAATCAGGACAATGTTATAGCAGAGAATATATGAAATGCCAGTAAATTTGAACATTTCTGTAAAGGGGACCATTTCCTAGCTCCTAAAGTTGACCAAAACTGACACAAGAGGCAATCATTGAAGGTCATCATGTCTGCCCTTGGCATTCTCGGAACGCCCTGGCCTCAGAATGCAGCATCGGTAGTCCATGGTAACCTGCGGAGAGGGGGCGGGGCTGAAGGAGGTTGGAACACTGCCCTCACTGAGGGAGTGGGTGTGGCCATCTCTGCTGTGACTGAACAAAGGGCAGGGGAGCAGGGGGCCCAGGGCAGGGCCCTCAGAGTCTGGCAGGCCCAGGGGTGTGTCACAAGCATTTGGCCCAGGCCAAAGGGCGCCTTCTTTATCCGCACAGCTTCCCAAACACTCACCTTTCCACTCAGGCCGCCCTCTTTGCTGAAGTGTGTGTGGAACGTGTCCTCGCAGTACACCTCGCTGCACAGCTAAACACAGGACTGGGCATCGTACCTTCCTGCCACGTGACCGAAGTTCGCAGGCAGATGGGTCCCTGGGACCAACGTGGAGAGGCTCCTGCCCTGACCACAGGTCGACCACAGCCGCTGCCCCCGATTGGGGGCCGCAAAGCAGCCCTGTCTGAATCCCCTGCCTCTAGAGGGAGTATTGGACCAACACTTCTAAAAAATGGGGTCCTTGCAGGCAACTCATCGGAGGGACACAAATAAATCGTTGCCGACTTTCTCCTGGAGCTTACGAGCGTTCACACTTAAGCCTGATACAATGTCAGCTGTTTAGCTAAACATGAGCTCATGATCTAAATTTACACAATAATGAAGAAATCAGCTACAAGTGGAGACAATCAGCAAAAACAATCAATATGAGAATTAGTTTCCCAAGGCCATCCATCAGATGTTGGAATAATCAGGTGCAAGGCAGAAAATATACATAAAACTGGAAATGAAACAATGAACAAGGATGTTTACTAAGACTGGTAGGATCTCTAAAACATTTGTAAAGTACATGTCATTGATAAAGCTAAATACTCAAAGGTTGTGTAATACAACAGATTAATCATTGAGAAGAGTGAAATTATGCTGTTTTGAAAACTATGGCAGGTCAGATTTTCTGCCTAATGATATAAGAAGATTTCTCTCAAAAATACACATTATTTCAAAGACTTCTTGGCTGTGAAATAAGTTAAGGGTATTTCAAATGGCTTGTCTGCAAAGAAAGGTGAGATGTAGGGAATCACAGAAAGTCGAGGGGAAAATATGTCAATATATACATTGCTATATGGTGAACTAAGCCTTAGGCCAGCAACAATGGAGAGGACCTGACCCTTAGAAACTTACAAGTAAGCTGGAATCTTCAAAAGTTCAAATCTTTATAAGTAAAAAGATTTATTAAAATGAATAACCAAGTGTTTTAATTGACATCAGATGATCAAAACAACAAACCCTGAGAACATAGAAAAAATATAAATAAAGATATGAGCAGAACTTAATACAACAGAAAACGTATAAAATTGAGGTGATTTAGTAAGTCCAAAGAATATTCTTTGAAAAGATTTAAAAGACACACTTTGATTAAGGAAAACATAAACATATGTAAAGAATATACAGAAAGAATCAGGACAATGTTATAGCAGAGAATATATGAAATGCCAGTAAATTTGAACATTTCTGTAAAGGGGACCATTTCCTAGCTCCTAAAGTTGACCAAAACTGACACAAGAGGAAATCATTGAAGGTCATCATGTCTGCCCTTGGCATTCTTGGAACGCCCTGGCCTCAGAATGCAGCATCGGTAGTCCATGGTAACCTGCGGAGAGGGGGTGGGGCTGAAGGAGGTTGGAACACTGCCCTCACTGAGGGATTGGGTGTGGCCATATCTGCTGTGACTGAACAAAGGGCAGGGGAGCAGGGGGCCCAGGGCAGGGCCCTCAGAGCCCGGCAGGACCAGGGGAGTGTCACAAGCATTTGGCCCAGGCCAAAGGGCGCCTTCTTTGTCTGCACAGCTTCCCAAACACTCACATTTCCACTCAGGCCGCCCTGTTTGTTGAAGTGTGTGTGGAACGTGTCCTCACAGTACACCTCGCTGCACAGCTAACCATAGGACTGGGCATCGTACCTTCCTGCCAGGTGACCGAAGTTCGCAGGCAGATGGGTCCCTGGGACCAACGCGGAGAGGCTCCTGCCCTGACCACAGGTCGACCACAGCTGCTGCCCCCGATCGGGGGCCGCAAAGCAGCCCTTTCTGAATCCCATGCCTCTAGAGGGAGTATTGGACCAACACTTCTAAAAAATGGGGTCTTTGCGGGCAACTCATCGGAGGGACACAAATAAATCGTTGCCGACTTTCTCCTGGAGCTTACGAGCGTTCACACTTAAGCCTGATACAATGTCAGCTGTTTAGCTAAACATGAGCTCATGATCTAAATTTACACAATAATGAAGAAATCAGCTACAAGTGGAGACAATCAGCAAAAACAATCAATATGAGAATTAGTTTCCCAAGGCCATCCAACAGATGTTGGAATAATCAGGTGCAAGGCAGAAAATATACATAAAACTGGAACTGAAACAAGGAACAACGATGTTTAGTAAGACTGGTAGGATCTCTAAAACATTTGTAAAGTACATGTCATTGATAAAGCTAAATACTCAAAGGTTGTGTAACACAACAGATTAATCATTGAGAAGAGTGAAATTATGCTGTTTTGAAAACTATGGCAGGTCAGATTTTCTGCCTAATGATATAAGAAGATTTCTCTCAAAAATACACATTATTTCAAAGACTTATTGGCTGTGAAATAAGTTAAGGGTATTTCAAATGGCTTGTCTGCAAAGAAAGGTGAGATGTAGGGAATCACAGAAAGTCGACGGGAAAATATGTCAGTATATACATTGCTATATGGTGAACTAAGCCTTAGGCCAGCAACAATGGAGAGGACCTGACCCTTAGAAACTTACAAGTAAGCTGGAATCTTCAAAAGTTCAAATCTTTCTAAGTAAAAAGATTTATTAAAATGAATAACAAAGTGTTTTAATTGACATCAGATGATCAAAACAACAAACCCTGAGAACATAGAAAAAATATAAATAAAGATATGAGCAGAACTTAATAAAACAGAAAACGTATAAAATTGAGGTGATTTAGTAAGTCCAAAGAATATTCTTTGAAAAGATTTAAAAGACACACTTTGATTAAGGAAAACATAAACATATGTAAAGAATATACAGAAAGAATCAGGACAATGTTATAGCAGAGAATATATGAAATGCCAGTAAATTTGAACATTTCTGTAAAGGGGACCATTTCCTAGCTCCTAAAGTTGACCAAAACTGACACAAGAGGAAATCATTGAAGGTCATCATGTCTGCCCTTGGCATTCTTGGAACGCCCTGGCCTCAGAATGCAGCATCGGTAGTCCATGGTAACCTGCGGGGAGGGGGTGGGGCTGAAGGAGGTTGGAACACTGCCCTCACTGAGGGAGTGGGTGTGGCCATCTCTGCTGTGACTGAACAAAGGGCAGGGGAGCAGGGGGCCCAGGGCAGGGCCCTCAGAGCCCGGCAGAACCAGGGGAGTGTCACAAGCAATTGGCCCAGGCCAAAGGGCGCCTTCTTTGTCCGCACAGCTTCCCAAACACTCACATTTCCACTCAGGCCGCCCTCTTTGTTGAAGTGTGTGTGGAACGTGTCCTCGCAGTACACCTCGCTGCACAGCTAACCATAGGACTGGGCATCGTACCTTCCTGCCAGGTGACCGAAGTTCGCAGGCAGATGGGTCACTGGGACCAACGCGGAGAGGCTCCTGCCCTGACCACAGGTCAACCACAGCCGCTGCCCCAGATCGGGGGTTGCAAAGCAGCCCTGTCTGAATCCCCTGCCTCTAGAGGGAGTATTGGACCAACACTTCTAAAAAATGGGGTCCTTGCGGGCAACTCATCGGAGGGACACAAAAAAAATCTTTGCCGACTTTCTCCTGAAGCTTACGAGCGTTCACACTTAAGCCTTTTACAATGTCAGCTGTTTAGCTAAACATGAGCTCATGATCTAAATTTACACAATAATGAAGAAATCAGATACAAGGTGAGACAATCAGCAAAAACAATCAATATGAGAATTAGTTTCCCAAGGCCACCCATCAGATGTTGGAATAATCAGGTGCAAGGCAGAATATATACATAAAACTGGAACTGGAACAAGGAACAAGGATGTTTTCAAAGACTGGTAGGATCTCTAAAACATTTGTAAAGTACATGTCATTGATAAAGCTAAATACTCAAAGGTTGTGTAATACAACAGATTAATCATTGAGAAGAGTGAAATTATGCTGTTTTGAAAACTATGGCAGGTCAGAATTTCTGCCTAATGATATAAGAAGATTTCTCTCAAAAATACACATTATTTCAAAGACTTATTGGCTGTGAAATAAGTTAAGGGTATTTCAAATGGCTTGTCTACAAAGAAAGGTGAGATGTAGGGAATCACAGAAAGTCGAGGGGAAAATATGTCAATATATACATTGCGATATGGTGATCTAAGCCTTAGGCCAGCAACAATGGAGAGGACCTGACCCTTAGAAACTTACAAGTAAGCTGGAATCTTCAAAAGTTCAAATCTTTCTAAGTAAAAAGATTTATTAAAATGAATAACCAAGTGTTTTAATTGACATCAGATGATCAAAACAACAAACCCTGAGAACATAGAAAAAATATAAATAAAGATATTAGCAGAACTTAATACAACAGAAAACGTATAAAATTGAGGTGATTTAGTAAGTCCAAAGAATATTCTTTGAAAAGATTTAAAAGACACACTTTGATTAAGGAAAACATAAACATATGTAAAGAATATACAGAAAGAATCAGGACAATGTTATAGCAGAGAATATATGAAATGCCAGTAAATTTGAACATTTCTGTAAAGGGGACCATTTCCTAGCTCCTAAAGTTGACCAAAACTGACACAAGAGGAAATCATTGAAGGTCATCATGTCTGCCCTTGGCATTCTTGGAACGCCCTGGCCTCAGAATGCAGCATCGGTAGTCCATGGTAACCTGCGGAGAGGGGGTGGGGCTGAAGGAGGTTAGAACACTGCCCTCACTGAGGGAGTGGGTGTGGCCATCTCTGCTGTGACTGAACAAAGGGCAGGGGAGCAGGGGGCCCAGGGCAGGGCCCTCAGAGCCTGGCAGGACCAGGGGAGTGTCACAAGCATTTGGCCCAGGCCAAAGGGCGCCTTCTTTGTCTGCACAGCTTCCCAAACACTCACATTTCCACTCAGGCCGCCCTCTTTGTTGAAGTGTGTGTGGAACGTGTCCTCGCAGTACACCTCGCTGCACAGCTAACCATAGGACTGGGCATCGTACCTTCCTGCCAGGTGACCGAAGTTCGCAGGCAGATGGGTCACTGGGACCAACGCGGAGAGGCTCCTGCCCTGACCACAGGTCGACCACAGCCGCTGCCCCAGATCGGGGGTTGCAAAGCAGCCCTGTCTGAATCCCCTGCCTCTAGAGGGAGTATTGGACCAACACTTCTAAAAAATGGGGTCCTTGCGGGCAACTCATCGGAGGGACACAAAAAAATCTTTGCCGACTTTCTCCTGAAGCTTACGAGCGTTCACACTTAAGCCTTTTACAATGTCAGCTGTTTAGCTAAACATGAGCTCATGATCTAAATTTACACAATAATGAAGAAATCAGATACAAGGGGAGACAATCAGCAAAAACAATCAATATGAGAATTAGTTTCCCAAGGCCACCCATCAGATGTTGGAATAATGAGGTGCAAGGCAGAATATATACATAAAACTGGAACTGGAACAAGGAACAAGGATGTTTTCAAAGACTGGTAGGATCTCTAAAACATTTGTAAAGTACATGTCATTGATAAAGCTAAATACTCAAAGGTTGTGTAATACAACAGATTAATCATTGAGAAGAGTGAAATTATGCTGTTTTGAAAACTATGGCAGGTCAGATTTTCTGCCTAATGATATAAGAAGATTTCTCTCAAAAATACACATTATTTCAAAGACTTATTGGCTGTGAAATAAGTGAAGGGTATTTCAAATGGCTTGTCTGCAAAGAAAGGTGAGATGTAGGGAATCACAGAAAGTCGAGGGGAAAATATGTCAATATATACATTGCTATATGGTGAACTAAGCCTTAGGCCAGCAACAATGGAGAGGACCTGACCCTTAGAAACTTACAAGTAAGCTGGAATCTTCAAAAGTTCAAATCTTTCTAAGTAAAAAGATTTATTAAAATGAATAACCAAGTGTTTTAATTGACATTAGATGATCAAAACAACAAACCCTGAGAACATAGAAAAAATATAAATAAAGATATGAGCAGAACTTAATACAACAGAAAACGTATAAAATTGAGGTGATTTAGTAAGTCCAAAGAATATTCTTTGAAAAGATTTAAAAGACACACTTTGATTAAGGAAAACATAAACATATGTAAAGAATATACAGAAAGAATCAGGACAATGTTATAGCAGAGAATATATGAAATGCCAGTAAATTTGAACATTTCTGTAAAGGGGACCATTTCCTAGCTCCTAAAGTTGACCAAAACTGACACAAGAGGAAATCATTGAAGGTCATCATGTCTGCCCTTGGCATTCTTGGAACGCCCTGGCCTCAGAATGCAGCATCGGTAGTCCATGGTAACCTGCGGAGAGGGGGTGGGGCTGAAGGAGGTTAGAACACTGCCCTCACTGAGGGAGTGGGTGTGGCCATCTCTGCTGTGACTGAACAAAGGGCAGGGGAGCAGGGGGCCCAGGGCAGGGCCCTCAGAGCCCGGCAGGACCAGGGGAGTGTCACAAGCATTTGGCCCAGGCCAAAGGGCGCCTTCTTTGTCTGCACAGCTTCCCAAACACTCACATTTCCACTCAGGCCGCCCTCTTTGTTGAAGTGTGTGTGGAACGTGTCCTCGCAGTACACCTCGCTGCACAGCTAACCATAGGACTGGGCATCGTACCTTCCTGCCAGGTGACCGAAGTTCGCAGGCAGATGGGTCACTGGGACCAACGCGGAGAGGCTCCTGCCCTGACCACAGGTCGACCACAGCCGCTACACCAGATCGGGGGTTGCAAAGCAGCCCTGTCTGAATCCCCTGCCTCTAGAGGGAGTATTGGACCAACACTTCTAAAAAATGGGGTCCTTGCGGGCAACTCATCGGAGGGACACAAAAAAATCTTTGCCGACTTTCTCCTGAAGCTTAGGAGCGTTCACACTTAAGCCTTTTACAATGTCAGCTGTTTAGCTAAACATGAGCTCATGATCTAAATTTACACAATAATGAAGAAATCAGCTACAAGGGGAGACAATCAGCAAAAACAATCAATATGAGAATTAGTTTCCCAAGGCCACCCATCAGATGTTGGAATAATGAGGTGCAAGGCAGAATATATACATAAAACTGGAACTGGAACAAGGAACAAGGATGTTTTCAAAGACTGGTAGGATCTCTAAAACATTTGTAAAGTACATGTCATTGATAAAGCTAAATACTCAAAGGTTGTGTAATACAACAGATTAATCATTGAGAAGAGTGAAATTATGCTGTTTTGAAAACTATGGCAGGTCAGATTTTCTGCCTAATGATATAAGAAGATTTCTCTCAAAAATACACATTATTTCAAAGACTTATTGGCTGTGAAATAAGTGAAGGGTATTTCAAATGGCTTGTCTGCAAAGAAAGGTGAGATGTAGGGAATCACAGAAAGTCGAGGGGAAAATATGTCAATATATACATTGCTATATGGTGAACTAAGCCTTAGGCCAGCAACAATGGAGAGGACCTGACCCTTAGAAACTTACAAGTAAGCTGGAATCTTCAAAAGTTCAAATCTTTCTAAGTAAAAAGATTTATTAAAATGAATAACCAAGTGTTTTAATTGACATCGGATGATCAAAACAACAAACCCTGAGAACATAGAAAAAATATAAATAAAGATATGAGCAGAACTTAATACAACAGAAAACGTATAAAATTGAGGTGATTTAGTAAGTCCAAAGAATATTCTTTGAAAAGATTTAAAAGACACACTTTGATTAAGGAAAACATAAACATATGTAAAGAATATACAGAAAGAATCAGGACAATGTTATAGCAGAGAATATATGAAATGCCAGTAAATTTGAACATTTCTGTAAAGGGGACCATTTCCTAGCTCCTAAAGTTGACCAAAACTGACACAAGAGGAAATCATTGAAGGTCATCATGTCTGCCCTTGGCATTCTTGGAACGCCCTGGCCTCAGAATGCAGCATCGGTAGTCCATGGTAACCTGCGGGGAGGGGGTGGGGCTGAAGGAGGTTGGAACACTGCCCTCACTGAGGGAGTGGGTGTGGCCATCTCTGCTGTGACTGAACAAAGGGCAGGGGAGCAGGGGGCCCAGGGCAGGGCCCTCAGAGCCCGGCAGAACCAGGGGAGTGTCACAAGCATTTGGCCCAGGCCAAAGGGCGCCTTCTTTGTCCGCACAGCTTCCCAAACACTCACATTTCCACTCAGGCCGCCCTCTTTGTTGAAGTGTGTGTGGAACGTGTCCTCGCAGTACACCTCGCTGCACAGCTAACCATAGGACTGGGCATCGTACCTTCCTGCCAGGTGACCGAAGTTCGCAGGCAGATGGGTCACTGGGACCAACGCGGAGAGGCTCCTGCCCTGACCACAGGTCAACCACAGCCACTGCCCCAGATCGGGGGTTGCAAAGCAGCCCTGTCTGAATCCCCTGCCTCTAGAGGGAGTATTGGACCAACACTTCTAAAAAATGGGGTCCTTGCGGGCAACTCATGGAGGGACACAAAAAAAATCTTTGCCGACTTTCTCCTGAAGCTTACGAGCGTTCACACTTAAGCCTTTTACAATGTCAGCTGTTTAGCTAAACATGAGCTCATGATCTAAATTTACACAATAATGAAGAAATCAGATACAAGGGGAGACAATCAGCAAAAACAATCAATATGAGAATGAGTTTCCCAAGGCCACCCATCAGATGTTGGAATAATCAGGTGCAAGGCAGAATATATACATAAAACTGGAACTGGAACAAGGAACAAGGATGTTTTCAAAGACTGGTAGGATCTCTAAAACATTTGTAAAGTATATGTCATTGATAAAGCTAAATACTCAAAGGTTGTGTAATACAACAGATTAATCATTGAGAAGAGTGAAATTATGCTGTTTTGAAAACTATGGCAGGTCAGATTTTCTGCCTAATGATATAAGAAGATTTCTCTCAAAAATACACATTATTTCAAAGACTTATTGGCTGTGAAATAAGTTAAGGGTATTTCAAATGGCTTGTCTACAAAGAAAGGTGAGATGTAGGGAATCACAGAAAGTCGAGGGGAAAATATGTCAATATATACATTGCGATATGGTGATCTAAGCCTTAGGCCAGCAACAATGGAGAGGACCTGACCCTTAGAAACTTACAAGTAAGCTGGAATCTTCAAAAGTTCAAATCTTTCTAAGTAAAAAGATTTATTAAAATGAATAACCAAGTGTTTTAATTGACATCAGATGATCAAAACAACAAACCCTGAGAACATAGAAAAAATATAAATAAAGATATTAGCAGAACTTAATACAACAGAAAACGTATAAAATTGAGGTGATTTAGTAAGTCTAAAGAATATTCTTTGAAAAGATTTAAAAGACACACTTTGATTAAGGAAAACATAAACATATGTAAAGAATATACAGAAAGAATCAGGACAATGTTATAGCAGAGAATATATGAAATGCCAGTAAATTTGAACATTTCTGTAAAGGGGACCATTTCCTAGCTCCTAAAGTTGACCAAAACTGACACAAGAGGAAATCATTGAAGGTCATCATGTCTGCCCTTGGCATTCTTGGAACGCCCTGGCCTCAGAATGCAGCATCGGTAGTCCATGGTAACCTGCGGAGAGGGGGTGGGGCTGAAGGAGGTTAGAACACTGCCCTCACTGAGGGAGTGGGTGTGGCCATCTCTGCTGTGACTGAACAAAGGGCAGGGGAGCAGGGGGCCCAGGGCAGGGCCCTCAGAGCCCGGCAGGACCAGGGGAGTGTCACAAGCATTTGGCCCAGGCCAAAGGGCGCCTTCTTTGTCTGCACAGCTTCCCAAACACTCACATTTCCACTCAGGCCGCCCTCTTTGTTGAAGTGTGTGTGGAACGTGTCCTCGCAGTACACCTCGCTGCACAGCTAACCATAGGACTGGGCATCGTACCTTCCTGCCAGGTGACCGAAGTTCGCAGGCAGATGGGTCACTGGGACCAACGCGGAGAGGCTCCTGCCCTGACCACAGGTCGACCACAGCCGCTGCCCCAGATCGGGGGTTGCAAAGCAGCCCTGTCTGAATCCCCTGCCTCTAGAGGGAGTATTGGACCAACACTTCTAAAAAATGGGGTCCTTGCGGGCAACTCATCGGAGGGACACAAAAAAATCTTTGCCGACTTTCTCCTGAAGCTTACGAGCGTTCACACTTAAGCCTTTTACAATGTCAGCTGTTTAGCTAAACATGAGCTCATGATCTAAATTTACACAATAATGAAGAAATCAGATACAAGGGGAGACAATCAGCAAAAACAATCAATATGAGAATTAGTTTCCCAAGGCCACCCATCAGATGTTGGAATAATGAGGTGCAAGGCAGAATATATACATAAAACTGGAACTGGAACAAGGAACAAGGATGTTTTCAAAGACTGGTAGGATCTCTAAAACATTTGTAAAGTACATGTCATTGATAAAGCTAAATACTCAAAGGTTGTGTAATACAACAGATTAATCATTGAGAAGAGTGAAATTATGCTGTTTTGAAAACTATGGCAGGTCAGATTTTCTGCCTAATGATATAAGAAGATTTCTCTCAAAAATACACATTATTTCAAAGACTTATTGGCTGTGAAATAAGTGAAGGGTATTTCAAATGGCTTGTCTGCAAAGAAAGGTGAGATGTAGGGAATCACAGAAAGTCGAGGGGAAAATATGTCAATATATACATTGCTATATGGTGAACTAAGCCTTAGGCCAGCAACAATGGAGAGGACCTGACCCTTAGAAACTTACAAGTAAGCTGGAATCTTCAAAAGTTCAAATCTTTCTAAGTAAAAAGATTTATTAAAATGAATAACCAAGTGTTTTAATTGACATCAGATGATCAAAACAACAAACCCTGAGAACATAGAAAAAATATAAATAAAGATATGAGCAGAACTTAATACAACAGAAAACGTATAAAATTGAGGTGATTTAGTAAGTCCAAAGAATATTCTTTGAAAAGATTTAAAAGACACACTTTGATTAAGGAAAACATAAACATATGTAAAGAATATACAGAAAGAATCAGGACAATGTTATAGCAGAGAATATATGAAATGCCAGTAAATTTGAACATTTCTGTAAAGGGGACCATTTCCTAGCTCCTAAAGTTGACCAAAACTGACACAAGAGGAAATCATTGAAGGTCATCATGTCTGCCCTTGGCATTCTTGGAACGCCCTGGCCTCAGAATGCAGCATCGGTAGTCCATGGTAACCTGCGGAGAGGGGGTGGGGCTGAAGGAGGTTAGAACACTGCCCTCACTGAGGGAGTGGGTGTGGCCATCTCTGCTGTGACTGAACAAAGGGCAGGGGAGCAGGGGGCCCAGGGCAGGGCCCTAAGAGCCCGGCAGGACCAGGGGAGTGTCACAAGCATTTGGCCCAGGCCAAAGGGCGCCTTCTTTGTCTGCACAGCTTCCCAAACACTCACATTTCCACTCAGGCCGCCCTCTTTGTTGAAGTGTGTGTGGAACGTGTCCTCGCAGTACACCTCGCTGCACAGCTAACCATAGGACTGGGCATCGTACCTTCCTGCCAGGTGACCGAAGTTCGCAGGCAGATGGGTCACTGGGACCAACGCGGAGAGGCTCCTGCCCTGACCACAGGTCGACCACAGCCGCTACCCCAGATCGGGGGTTGCAAAGCAGCCCTGTCTGAATCCCCTGCCTCTAGAGGGAGTATTGGACCAACACTTCTAAAAAATGGGGTCCTTGCGGGCAACTCATCGGAGGGACACAAAAAAATCTTTGCCGACTTTCTCCTGAAGCTTACTAGCGTTCACACTTAAGCCTTTTACAATGTCAGCTGTTTAGCTAAACATGAGCTCATGATCTAAATTTACACAATAATGAAGAAATCAGCTACAAGGGGAGACAATCAGCAAAAACAATCAATATGAGAATTAGTTTCCCAAGGCCACCCATCAGATGTTGGAATAATGAGGTGCAAGGCAGAATATATACATAAAACTGGAACTGGAACAAGGAACAAGGATGTTTTCAAAGACTGGTAGGATCTCTAAAACATTTGTAAAGTACATGTCATTGATAAAGCTAAATACTCAAAGGTTGTGTAATACAACAGATTAATCATTGAGAAGAGTGAAATTATGCTGTTTTGAAAACTATGGCAGGTCAGATTTTCTGCCTAATGATATAAGAAGATTTCTCTCAAAAATACACATTATTTCAAAGACTTATTGGCTGTGAAATAAGTGAAGGGTATTTCAAATGGCTTGTCTGCAAAGAAAGGTGAGATGTAGGGAATCACAGAAAGTCGAGGGGAAAATATGTCAATATATACATTGCTATATGGTGAACTAAGCCTTAGGCCAGCAACAATGGAGAGGACCTGACCCTTAGAAACTTACAAGTAAGCTGGAATCTTCAAAAGTTCAAATCTTTCTAAGTAAAAAGATTTATTAAAATGAATAACCAAGTGTTTTAATTGACATCGGATGATCAAAACAACAAACCCTGAGAACATAGAAAAAATATAAATAAAGATATGAGCAGAACTTAATACAACAGAAAACGTATAAAATTGAGGTGATTTAGTAAGTCCAAAGAATATTCTTTGAAAAGATTTAAAAGACACACTTTGATTAAGGAAAACATAAACATATGTAAAGAATATACAGAAAGAATCAGGACAATGTTATAGCAGAGAATATATGAAATGCCAGTAAATTTGAACATTTCTGTAAAGGGGACCATTTCCTAGCTCCTAAAGTTGACCAAAACTGACACAAGAGGAAATCATTGAAGGTCATCATGTCTGCCCTTGGCATTCTTGGAACGCCCTGGCCTCAGAATGCAGCATCGGTAGTCCATGGTGACCTGCGGAGAGGGGGTGGGGCTGAAGGAGGTTGGAACACTGCCCTCACTGAGGGAGTGGGTGTGGCCATCTCTGCTGTGACTGAACAAAGGGCAGGGGAGCAGGGGGCCCAGGGCAGGGCCCTCAGAGCCCGGCAGGACCAGGGGAGTGTCACAAGCATTTGGCCCAGGCCAAAGGGCGCCTTCTTTGTCTGCACAGCTTCCCAAACACTCACATTTCCACTCAGGCCGCCCTCTTTGTTGAAGTGTGTGTGGAACGTGTCCTCGCAGTACACCTCGCTGCACAGCTAACCATAGGACTGGGCATCGTACCTTCCTGCCAGGTGACCGAAGTTCGCAGGCAGATGGGTCACTGGGACCAACGCGGAGAGGCTCCTGCCCTGACCACAGGTCGACCACAGCCGCTGCCCCAGATCGGGGGTTGCAAAGCAGCCCTGTCTGAATCCCCTGCCTCTAGAGGGAGTATTGGACCAACACTTCTAAAAAATGGGGTCCTTGCGGGCAACTCATCGGAGGGACACAAAAAAATCTTTGCCGACTTTCTCCTGAAGCTTACGAGCGTTCACACTTAAGCCTTTTACAATGTCAGCTGTTTAGCTAAACATGAGCTCATGATCTAAATTTACACAATAATGAAGAAATCAGCTACAAGGGGAGACAATCAGCAAAAACAATCAATATGAGAATTAGTTTCCCAAGGCCACCCATCAGATGTTGGAATAATCAGGTGCAAGGCAGAATATATACATAAAACTGGAACTGGAACAAGGAACAAGGATATTTTCAAAGACTGGTAGGATCTCTAAAACATTTGTAGAGTACATGTCATTGATAAAGCTAAATACTCAAAGGTTGTGTAATACAACAGATTAATCATTGAGAAGAGTGAAATTATGCTGTTTTGAAAACTATGGCAGGTCAGATTTTCTGCCTAATGATATAAGAAGATTTCTCTCAAAAATACACATTATTTCAAAGACTTATTGGCTGTGAAATAAGTGAAGGGAATTTCAAATGGCTTGTCTACAAAGAAAGGTGAGATGTAGGGAATCACAGAAAGTCGAGGGGAAAATATGTCAATATATACATTGCTATATGGTGAACTAAGCCTTAGGCCAGCAACAATGGAGAGGACCTGACCCTTAGAAACTTACAAGTAAGCTGGAATCTTCAAAAGTTCAAATCTTTCTAAGTAAAAAGATTTATTAAAATGAATAACCAAGTGTTTTAATTGACATCAGATGATCAAAACAACAAACCCTGAGAACATAGAAAAAATATAAATAAAGATATGAGCAGAACTTAATACAACAGAAAACGTATAAAATTGAGGTGATTTAGTAAGTCCAAAGAATATTCTTTGAAAAGATTTAAAAGACACACTTTGATTAAGGAAAACATAAACATATGTAAAGAATATACAGAAAGAATCAGGACAATGTTATAGCAGAGAATATATGAAATGCCAGTAAATTTGAACATTACTGTAAAGGGGACCATTTCCTAGCTCCTAAAGTTGACCAAAACTGACACAAGAGGAAATCATTGAAGGTCATCATGTCTGCCCTTGGCATTCTCGGAACGCCATGGCCTCAGAATGCAGCATCGGTAGTCCATGGTAACCTGCGGAGAGGGGGCGGGGCTGAAGGAGGTTGGAACACTGCCCTCACTGAGGGAGTGGGTGTGGCCATCTCTGCTGTGACTGAACAAAGGGCAGGGGAGCAGGGGGCCCAGGGCAGGGCCCTCAGAGTCTGGCAGGCCCAGGGGTGTGTCACAAGCATTTGGCCCAGGCCAAAGGGCACCTTCTTTGTCCGCACAGCTTCCCAAACACTCACGTTTCCACTCAGGCCGCCCTCTTTGTTGAAGTGTGTGTGGAACCTATCCTCGCAGTACACCTCGCTGCACAGCTAACCATAGGACTGGGCATCGTACCTTCCTGCCAGGTGACCGAAGTTCGCAGGCAGATGGGTGCCTGGGACCAACGCGGAGAGGCTCCTGCCCTGACCACAGGTCGACCACAGCCGCTGCCCCAGATCGGGGGTTGCAAAGCAGCCCTGTCTGAATCCCCTGCCTCTAGAGGGAGTATTGGACCAACACTTCTAAAAAATGGGGTCCTTGCGGGCAACTCATCGGAGGGACACAAAAAAATCTTTGCCGACTTTCTCCTGAAGCTTACGAGCGTTCACTCTTAAGACTTTTACAATGTCAGCTGTTTAGCTAAACATGAGCTCATGATCTAAATTTACACAATAATGAAGAAATCAGCTACAAGGGGAGACAATCAGCAAAAACAATCAATATGAGAATTAGTTTCCCAAGGCCACCCATCAGATGTTGGAATAATCAGGTGCAAGGCAGAATATATACAGAAAACTGGAACTGGAACAAGGAACAAGGATGTTTTCAAAGACTGGTAGGATCTCTAAAACATTTGTAAAGTACATGTCATTGATAAAGCTAAATACTCAAAGGTTGTGTAATACAACAGATTAATCATTGAGAAGAGTGAAATTATGCTGTTTTGAAAACTATGGCAGGTCAGATTTTCTGCCTAATGATATAAGAAGATTTCTCTCAAAAATACACATTATTTCAAAGACTTATTGGCTGTGAAATAAGTGAAGGGTATTTCAAATGGCTTGTCTGCAAAGAAAGGTGAGATGTAGGGAATCACAGAAAGTCGAGGGGAAAATATGTCAATATATACATTGCTATATGGTGAACTAAGCCTTAGGCCAGCAACAATGGAGAGGACCTGACCCTTAGAAACTTACAAGTAAGCTGGAATCTTCAAAAGTTCAAATCTTTCTAAGTAAAAAGATTTATTAAAATGAATAACCAAGTGTTTTAATTGACATCAGATGATCAAAACAACAAACCCTGAGAACATAGAAAAAATATAAATAAAGATATGAGCAGAACTTAATACAACAGAAAACGTATAAAATTGAGGTGATTTAGTAAGTCCAAAGAATATTCTTTGAAAAGATTTAAAAGACACACTTTGATTAAGGAAAACATAAACATATGTAAAGAATATACAGAAAGAATCAGGACAATGTTATAGCAGAGAATATATGAAATGCCAGTAAATTTGAACATTTCTGTAAAGGGGACCATTTCCTAGCTCCTAAAGTTGACCAAAACTGACACAAGAGGAAATCATTGAAGGTCATCATGTCTGCCCTTGGCATTCTTGGAATGCCCTGGCCTCAGAATGCAGCATCGGTAGTCCATGGTGACCTGCGGAGAGGGGGTGGGGCTGAAGGAGGTTAGAACACTGCCCTCACTGAGGGAGTGGGTGTGGCCATCTCTGCTGTGACTGAACAAAGGGCAGGGGGGCAGGGGAGCAGGGGGCCCAGGGCAGGGCCCTCAGAGCCCGGCAGGACCAGGGGAGTGTCACAAGCATTTGGCCCAGGCCAAAGGGCGCCTTCTTTGTCTGCACAGCTTCCCAAACACTCACATTTCCACTCAGGCCGCCCTCTTTGTTGAAGTGTGTGTGGAACGTGTCCTCGCAGTACACCTCGCTGCACAGCTAACCATAGGACTGGGCATCGTACCTTCCTGCCAGGTGACCGAAGTTCGCAGGCAGATGGGTCACTGGGACCAACGCGGAGAGGCTCCTTCCCTGACCACAGGTCGACCACAGCCGCTGCCCCAGATCGGGGGTTGCAAAGCAGCCCTGTCTGAATCCCCTGCCTCTAGAGGGAGTATTGGACCAACACTTCTAAAAAATGTGGTCCTTGCGGGCAACTCATCGGAGGGACACAAAAAAATCTTTGCCGACTTTCTCCTGAAGCTTACGAGCGTTCACACTTAAGCCTTTTACAATGTCAGCTGTTTAGCTAAACATGAGCTCATGATCTAAATTTACACAATAATGAAGAAATCAGCTACAAGGGGAGACAATCAGCAAAAACAATCAATATGAGAATTAGTTTCCCAAGGCCATCCATCAGATGTTGGAATAATCAGGTGCAAGGCAGAATATATACATAAAACTGGAACTGAAACAAGCAACAAGGATGTTTTCAAAGACTGGTAGGATCTCTAAAACATTTGTAAAGTACATGTCATTGATAAAGCTAAATACCCAAGGTTGTGTAATACAACAGATTAATCATTGAGAAGAGTGAAATTATGCTGTTTTGAAAACTATGGCAGGTCAGATTTTCTGCCTAATGATATAAGAAGATTTCTCTCAAAAATACACATTATTTCAAAGACTTATTGGCTGTGAAATAAGTTAAGGGTATTTCAAATGGCTTGTGTGCAAAGAAAGGTGAGATGTAGGGAATCACAGAAAGTCGAGGGGAAAATATGTCAATATATACATTGCTATATGGTGAACTAAGCCTTAGGCCAGCAACAATGGAGAGGACCTGACCCTTAGAAACTTACAAGTAAGCTGGAATCTTCAAAAGTTCAAATCTTTCTAAGTAAAAAGATTTATTAAAATGAATAACCAAGTGTTTTAATTGACATCAGATGATCAAAACAACAAACCCTGAGAACATAGAAAAAATATAAATAAAGATATGAGCAGAACTTAATAAAACAGAAAACGTATAAAATTGAGGTGATTTAGTAAGTCCAAAGAATATTCTTTGAAAAGATTTAAAAGACACACTTTGATTAAGGAAAACATAAACATATGTAAAGAATATACAGAAAGAATCAGGACAATGTTATAGCAGAGAATATATGAAATGCCAGTAAATTTGAACATTTCTGTAAAGGGGACCATTTCCTAGCTCCTAAAGTTGACCAAAACTGACACAAGAGGAAATCATTGAAGGTCATCATGTCTGCCCTTGGCATTCTCGGAACGCCCTGGCCTCAGAATGCAGCATCGGTAGTCCATGGTAACCTGCGGAGAGGGGGCGGGGCTGAAGGAGGTTGGAACACTGCCCTCACTGAGGGAGTGGGTGAGGCCATCTCTGCTGTGACTGAACAAAGGGCAGGGGAGCAGGGGGCCCAGGGCAGGGCCCTCAGAGTCTGGCAGGCCCAGGGGTGTGTCACAAGCATTTGGCCCAGGCCAAAGGGCGCCTTCTTTGTCCGCACAGCTTCCCAAACACTCACCTTTCCACTCAGGCCGCCCTCTTTGCTGAAGTGTGTGTGGAACGTGTCCTCGCAGTACACCTCGCTGCACAGCTAACCACAGGACTGGGCATCGTACATTCCTGCCACGTGACCGAAGTTCGCAGGCAGATGGGTCCCTGAGACCAACGTGGAGAGGCTCCTGCCCTGACCACAGGTCGACCACAGCCGCTGCCCCCGATCGGGGGCCGCAAAGCAGCCCTGTCTGAATCCCCTGCCTCTAGAGGGAGTATTGGACCAACACTTCTAAAAAATGGGGTCCTTGCAGGCAACTCATCGGAGGGACACAAATAAATCGTTGCCGACTTTCTCCTGGAGCTTACGAGCGTTCACACTTAAGCCTGATACAATGTCAGCTGTTTAGCTAAACATGAGCTCATGATCTAAATTTACACAATAATGAAGAAATCAGCTACAAGTGGAGACAATCAGCAAAAACAATCAATATGAGAATTAGTTTCCCAAGGCCATCCATCAGATGTTGGAATAATCAGGTGCAAGGCAGAAAATATACATAAAACTGGAAATGAAACAATGAACAAGGATGTTTACTAAGACTGGTAGGATCTCTAAAACATTTGTAAAGTACATGTCATTGATAAAGCTAAATACTCAAAGGTTGTGTAATACAACAGATTAATCATTGAGAAGAGTGAAATTATGCTGTTTTGAAAACTATGGCAGGTCAGATTTTCTGCCTAATGATATAAGAAGATTTCTCTCAAAAATACACATTATTTCAAAGACTTCTTGGCTGTGAAATAAGTTAAGGGTATTTCAAATGGCTTGTCTGCAAAGAAAGGTGAGATGTAGGGAATCACAGAAAGTCGAGGGGAAAATATGTCAATATATACATTGCTATATGGTGAACTAAGCCTTAGGCCAGCAACAATGGAGAGGACCTGACCCTTAGAAACTTACAAGTAAGCTGGAATCTTCAAAAGTTCAAATCTTTATAAGTAAAAAGATTTATTAAAATGAATAACCAAGTGTTTTAATTGACATCAGATGATCAAAACAACAAACCCTGAGAACATAGAAAAAATATAAATAAAGATATGAGCAGAACTTAATACAACAGAAAACGTATAAAATTGAGGTGATTTAGTAAGTCCAAAGAATATTCTTTGAAAAGATTTAAAAGACACACTTTGATTAAGGAAAACATAAACATATGTAAAGAATATACAGAAAGAATCAGGACAATGTTATAGCAGAGAATATATGAAATGCCAGTAAATTTGAACATTTCTGTAAAGGGGACCATTTCCTAGCTCCTAAAGTTGACCAAAACTGACACAAGAGGAAATCATTGAAGGTCATCATGTCTGCCCTTGGCATTCTCGGAACGCCCTGGCCTCAGAATGCAGCATCGGTAGTCCATGGTAACCTGCGGAGAGGGGGTGGGGCTGAAGGAGGTTGGAACACTGCCCTCACTGAGGGATTGGGTGTGGCCATCTCTGCTGTGACTGAACAAAGGGCAGGGGAGCAGGGGGCCCAGGGCAGGTCCCTCAGAGCCCGGCAGGACCAGGGGAGTGTCACAAGCATTTGGCCCAGGCCAAAGGGCGCCTTCTTTGTCTGCACAGCTTCCCAAACACTCACATTTCCACTCAGGCCGCCCTGTTTGTTGAAGTGTGTGTGGAACGTGTCCTCACAGTACACCTCGCTGCACAGCTAACCATAGGACTGGGCATCGTACCTTCCTGCCAGGTGACCGAAGTTCGCAGGCAGATGGGTCCCTGGGACCAATGCGGAGAGGCTCCTGCCCTGACCACAGGTCGACCACAGCCGCTGCCCCCGATCGGGGGCCGCAAAGCAGCCCTGTCTGAATCCCCTGCCTCTAGAGGGAGTATTGGACCAACACTTCTAAAAAATGGGGTCTTTGCGGGCAACTCATCGGAGGGACACAAATAAATCGTTGCCGACTTTCTCCTGGAGCTTACGAGCGTTCACACTTAAGCCTGATACAATGTCAGCTGTTTAGCTAAACATGAGCTCATGATCTAAATTTACACAATAATGAAGAAATCAGCTACAAGTGGAGACAATCAGCAAAAACAATCAATATGAGAATTAGTTTCCCAAGGCCATCCAACAGATGTTGGAATAATCAGGTGCAAGGCAGAAAATATACATAAAACTGGAACTGAAACAAGGAACAAGGATGTTTACTAAGACTGGTAGGATCTCTAAAACATTTGTAAAGTACATGTCATTGATAAAGCTAAATACTCAAAGGTTGTGTAACACAACAGATTAATCATTGAGAAGAGTGAAATTATGCTGTTTTGAAAACTATGGCAGGTCAGATTTTCTGCCTAATGATATAAGAAGATTTCTCTCAAAAATACACATTATTTCAAAGACTTATTGGCTGTGAAATAAGTTAAGGGTATTTCAAATGGCTTGTCTGCAAAGAAAGGTGAGATGTAGGGAATCACAGAAAGTCGACGGGAAAATATGTCAGTATATACATTGCTATATGGTGAACTAAGCCTTAGGCCAGCAACAATGGAGAGGACCTGACCCTTAGAAACTTACAAGTAAGCTGGAATCTTCAAAAGTTCAAATCTTTCTAAGTAAAAAGATTTATTAAAATGAATAACAAAGTGTTTTAATTGACATCAGATGATCAAAACAACAAACCCTGAGAACATAGAAAAAATATAAATAAAGATATGAGCAGAACTTAATAAAACAGAAAACGTATAAAATTGAGGTGATTTAGTAAGTCCAAAGAATATTCTTTGAAAAGATTTAAAAGACACACTTTGATTAAGGAAAACATAAACATATGTAAAGAATATACAGAAAGAATCAGGACAATGTTATAGCAGAGAATATATGAAATGCCAGTAAATTTGAACATTTCTGTAAAGGGGACCATTTCCTAGCTCCTAAAGTTGACCAAAACTGACACAAGAGGAAATCATTGAAGGTCATCATGTCTGCCCTTGGCATTCTTGGAACGCCCTGGCCTCAGAATGCAGCATCGGTAGTCCATGGTAACCTGCGGGGAGGGGGTGGGGCTGAAGGAGGTTGGAACACTGCCCTCACTGAGGGAGTGGGTGTGGCCATCTCTGCTGTGACTGAACAAAGGGCAGGGGAGCAGGGGGCCCAGGGCAGGGCCCTCAGAGCCCGGCAGGACCAGGGGAGTGTCACAAGCATTTGGCCCAGGCCAAAGGGCGCCTTCTTTGTCCGCACAGCTTCCCAAACACTCACATTTCCACTCAGGCCGCCCTCTTTGTTGAAGTGTGTGTGGAACGTGTCCTCGCAGTACACCTCGCTGCACAGCTAACCATAGGACTGGGCATCGTACCTTCCTGCCAGGTGACCGAAGTTCGCAGGCAGATGGGTCACTGGGACCAACACGGAGAGGCTCCTGCCCTGACCACAGGTCAACCACAGCCGCTGCCCCAGATCGGGGGTTGCAAAGCAGCCCTGTCTGAATCCCCTGCCTCTAGAGGGAGTATTGGACCAACACTTCTAAAAAATGGGGTCCTTGCGGGCAACTCATCGGAGGGACACAAAAAAATCTTTGCCGACTTTCTCCTGAAGCTTACGAGCGTTCACACTTAAGCCTTTTACAATGTCAGCTGTTTAGCTAAACATGAGCTCATGATCTAAATTTACACAATAATGAAGAAATCAGATACAAGGGGAGACAATCAGCAAAAACAATCAATATGAGAATTAGTTTCCCAAGGCCACCCATCAGATGTTGGAATAATCAGGTGCAAGGCAGAATATATACATAAAACTGGAACTGGAACAAGGAACAAGGATGTTTTCAAAGACTGGTAGGATCTCTAAAACATTTGTAAAGTACATGTCATTGATAAAGCTAAATACTCAAAGGTTGTGTAATACAACAGATTAATCATTGAGAAGAGTGAAATTATGCTGTTTTGAAAACTATGGCAGGTCAGATTTTCTGCCTAATGATATAAGAAGATTTCTCTCAAAAATACACATTATTTCAAAGACTTATTGGCTGTGAAATAAGTTAAGGGTATTTCAAATGGCTTGTCTACAAAGAAAGGTGAGATGTAGGGAATCACAGAAAGTCGAGGGGAAAATATGTCAATATATACATTGCTATATGGTGAACTAAGCCTTAGGCCAGCAACAATGGAGAGGACCTGACCCTTAGAAACTTACAAGTAAGCTGGAATCTTCAAAAGTTCAAATCTTTCTAAGTAAAAAGATTTATTAAAATGAATAACCAAGTGTTTTAATTGACATCAGATGATCAAAACAACAAACCCTGAGAACATAGAAAAAATATAAATAAAGATATGAGCAGAACTTAATACAACAGAAAACGTATAAAATTGAGGTGATTTAGTAAGTCCAAAGAATATTCTTTGAAAAGATTTAAAAGACACACTTTGATTAAGGAAAACATAAACATATGTAAAGAATATACAGAAAGAATCAGGACAATGTTATAGCAGAGAATATATGAAATGCCAGTAAATTTGAACATTTCTGTAAAGGGGACCATTTCCTAGCTCCTAAAGTTGACCAAAACTGACACAAGAGGAAATCATTGAAGGTCATCATGTCTGCCCTTGGCATTCTCGGAACGCCCTGGCCTCAGAATGCAGCATCGGTAGTCCATGGTAACCTGCGGAGAGGGGGCGGGGCTGAAGGAGGTTGGAACACTGCCCTCACTGAGGGAGTGGGTGAGGCCATCTCTGCTGTGACTGAACAAAGGGCAGGGGAGCAGGGGGCCCAGGGCAGGGCCCTCAGAGTCTGGCAGGCCCAGGGGTGTGTCACAAGCATTTGGCCCAGGCCAAAGGGCGCCTTCTTTGTCCGCACAGCTTCCCAAACACTCACCTTTCCACTCAGGCCGCCCTCTTTGCTGAAGTGTGTGTGGAACGTGTCCTCGCAGTACACCTCGCTGCACAGCTAACCACAGGACTGGGCATCGTACATTCCTGCCACGTGACCGAAGTTCGCAGGCAGATGGGTCCCTGGGACCAACGTGGAGAGGCTCCTGCCCTGACCACAGGTCGACCACAGCCGCTGCCCCCGATCGGGGGCCGCAAAGCAGCCCTGTCTGAATCCCCTGCCTCTAGAGGGAGTATTGGACCAACACTTCTAAAAAATGGGGTCCTTGCAGGCAACTCATCGGAGGGACACAAATAAATCGTTGCCGACTTTCTCCTGGAGCTTACGAGCGTTCACACTTAAGCCTGATACAATGTCAGCTGTTTAGCTAAACATGAGCTCATGATCTAAATTTACACAATAATGAAGAAATCAGCTACAAGTGGAGACAATCAGCAAAAACAATCAATATGAGAATTAGTTTCCCAAGGCCATCCATCAGATGTTGGAATAATCAGGTGCAAGGCAGAAAATATACATAAAACTGGAAATGAAACAATGAACAAGGATGTTTACTAAGACTGGTAGGATCTCTAAAACATTTGTAAAGTACATGTCATTGATAAAGCTAAATACTCAAAGGTTGTGTAATACAACAGATTAATCATTGAGAAGAGTGAAATTATGCTGTTTTGAAAACTATGGCAGGTCAGATTTTCTGCCTAATGATATAAGAAGATTTCTCTCAAAAATACACATTATTTCAAAGACTTCTTGGCTGTGAAATAAGTTAAGGGTATTTCAAATGGCTTGTCTGCAAAGAAAGGTGAGATGTAGGGAATCACAGAAAGTCGAGGGGAAAATATGTCAATATATACATTGCTATATGGTGAACTAAGCCTTAGGCCAGCAACAATGGAGAGGACCTGACCCTTAGAAACTTACAAGTAAGCTGGAATCTTCAAAAGTTCAAATCTTTATAAGTAAAAAGATTTATTAAAATGAATAACCAAGTGTTTTAATTGACATCAGATGATCAAAACAACAAACCCTGAGAACATAGAAAAAATATAAATAAAGATATGAGCAGAACTTAATACAACAGAAAACGTATAAAATTGAGGTGATTTAGTAAGTCCAAAGAATATTCTTTGAAAAGATTTAAAAGACACACTTTGATTAAGGAAAACATAAACATATGTAAAGAATATACAGAAAGAATCAGGACAATGTTATAGCAGAGAATATATGAAATGCCAGTAAATTTGAACATTTCTGTAAAGGGGACCATTTCCTAGCTCCTAAAGTTGACCAAAACTGACACAAGAGGAAATCATTGAAGGTCATCATGTCTGCCCTTGGCATTCTCGGAACGCCCTGGCCTCAGAATGCAGCATCGGTAGTCCATGGTAACCTGCGGAGAGGGGGTGGGGCTGAAGGAGGTTGGAACACTGCCCTCACTGAGGGATTGGGTGTGGCCATCTCTGCTGTGACTGAACAAAGGGCAGGGGAGCAGGGGGCCCAGGGCAGGTCCCTCAGAGCCCGGCAGGACCAGGGGAGTGTCACAAGCATTTGGCCCAGGCCAAAGGGCGCCTTCTTTGTCTGCACAGCTTCCCAAACACTCACATTTCCACTCAGGCCGCCCTGTTTGTTGAAGTGTGTGTGGAACGTGTCCTCACAGTACACCTCGCTGCACAGCTAACCATAGGACTGGGCATCGTACCTTCCTGCCAGGTGACCGAAGTTCGCAGGCAGATGGGTCCCTGGGACCAATGCGGAGAGGCTCCTGCCCTGACCACAGGTCGACCACAGCCGCTGCCCCCGATCGGGGGCCGCAAAGCAGCCCTGTCTGAATCCCCTGCCTCTAGAGGGAGTATTGGACCAACACTTCTAAAAAATGGGGTCTTTGCGGGCAACTCATCGGAGGGACACAAATAAATCGTTGCCGACTTTCTCCTGGAGCTTACGAGCGTTCACACTTAAGCCTGATACAATGTCAGCTGTTTAGCTAAACATGAGCTCATGATCTAAATTTACACAATAATGAAGAAATCAGCTACAAGTGGAGACAATCAGCAAAAACAATCAATATGAGAATTAGTTTCCCAAGGCCATCCAACAGATGTTGGAATAATCAGGTGCAAGGCAGAAAATATACATAAAACTGGAACTGAAACAAGGAACAAGGATGTTTACTAAGACTGGTAGGATCTCTAAAACATTTGTAAAGTACATGTCATTGATAAAGCTAAATACTCAAAGGTTGTGTAACACAACAGATTAATCATTGAGAAGAGTGAAATTATGCTGTTTTGAAAACTATGGCAGGTCAGATTTTCTGCCTAATGATATAAGAAGATTTCTCTCAAAAATACACATTATTTCAAAGACTTATTGGCTGTGAAATAAGTTAAGGGTATTTCAAATGGCTTGTCTGCAAAGAAAGGTGAGATGTAGGGAATCACAGAAAGTCGACGGGAAAATATGTCAGTATATACATTGCTATATGGTGAACTAAGCCTTAGGCCAGCAACAATGGAGAGGACCTGACCCTTAGAAACTTACAAGTAAGCTGGAATCTTCAAAAGTTCAAATCTTTCTAAGTAAAAAGATTTATTAAAATGAATAACAAAGTGTTTTAATTGACATCAGATGATCAAAACAACAAACCCTGAGAACATAGAAAAAATATAAATAAAGATATGAGCAGAACTTAATAAAACAGAAAACGTATAAAATTGAGGTGATTTAGTAAGTCCAAAGAATATTCTTTGAAAAGATTTAAAAGACACACTTTGATTAAGGAAAACATAAACATATGTAAAGAATATACAGAAAGAATCAGGACAATGTTATAGCAGAGAATATATGAAATGCCAGTAAATTTGAACATTTCTGTAAAGGGGACCATTTCCTAGCTCCTAAAGTTGACCAAAACTGACACAAGAGGAAATCATTGAAGGTCATCATGTCTGCCCTTGGCATTCTTGGAACGCCCTGGCCTCAGAATGCAGCATCGGTAGTCCATGGTAACCTGCGGGGAGGGGGTGGGGCTGAAGGAGGTTGGAACACTGCCCTCACTGAGGGAGTGGGTGTGGCCATCTCTGCTGTGACTGAACAAAGGGCAGGGGAGCAGGGGGCCCAGGGCAGGGCCCTCAGAGCCCGGCAGGACCAGGGGAGTGTCACAAGCATTTGGCCCAGGCCAAAGGGCGCCTTCTTTGTCCGCACAGCTTCCCAAACACTCACATTTCCACTCAGGCCGCCCTCTTTGTTGAAGTGTGTGTGGAACGTGTCCTCGCAGTACACCTCGCTGCACAGCTAACCATAGGACTGGGCATCGTACCTTCCTGCCAGGTGACCGAAGTTCGCAGGCAGATGGGTCACTGGGACCAACACGGAGAGGCTCCTGCCCTGACCACAGGTCAACCACAGCCGCTGCCCCAGATCGGGGGTTGCAAAGCAGCCCTGTCTGAATCCCCTGCCTCTAGAGGGAGTATTGGACCAACACTTCTAAAAAATGGGGTCCTTGCGGGCAACTCATCGGAGGGACACAAAAAAATCTTTGCCGACTTTCTCCTGAAGCTTACGAGCGTTCACACTTAAGCCTTTTACAATGTCAGCTGTTTAGCTAAACATGAGCTCATGATCTAAATTTACACAATAATGAAGAAATCAGATACAAGGGGAGACAATCAGCAAAAACAATCAATATGAGAATTAGTTTCCCAAGGCCACCCATCAGATGTTGGAATAATCAGGTGCAAGGCAGAATATATACATAAAACTGGAACTGGAACAAGGAACAAGGATGTTTTCAAAGACTGGTAGGATCTCTAAAACATTTGTAAAGTACATGTCATTGATAAAGCTAAATACTCAAAGGTTGTGTAATACAACAGATTAATCATTGAGAAGAGTGAAATTATGCTGTTTTGAAAACTATGGCAGGTCAGATTTTCTGCCTAATGATATAAGAAGATTTCTCTCAAAAATACACATTATTTCAAAGACTTATTGGCTGTGAAATAAGTTAAGGGTATTTCAAATGGCTTGTCTACAAAGAAAGGTGAGATGTAGGGAATCACAGAAAGTCGAGGGGAAAATATGTCAATATATACATTGCTATATGGTGAACTAAGCCTTAGGCCAGCAACAATGGAGAGGACCTGACCCTTAGAAACTTACAAGTAAGCTGGAATCTTCAAAAGTTCAAATCTTTCTAAGTAAAAAGATTTATTAAAATGAATAACCAAGTGTTTTAATTGACATCAGATGATCAAAACAACAAACCCTGAGAACATAGAAAAAATATAAATAAAGATATGAGCAGAACTTAATACAACAGAAAACGTATAAAATTGAGGTGATTTAGTAAGTCCAAAGAATATTCTTTGAAAAGATTTAAAAGACACACTTTGATTAAGGAAAACATAAACATATGTAAAGAATATACAGAAAGAATCAGGACAATGTTATAGCAGAGAATATATGAAATGCCAGTAAATTTGAACATTTCTGTAAAGGGGACCATTTCCTAGCTCCTAAAGTTGACCAAAACTGACACAAGAGGAAATCATTGAAGGTCATCATGTCTGCCCTTGGCATTCTTGGAACGCCCTGGCCTCAGAATGCAGCATCGGTAGTCCATGGTAACCTGCGGAGAGGGGGTGGGGCTGAAGGAGGTTAGAACACTGCCCTCACTGAGGGAGTGGGTGTGGCCATCTCTGCTGTGACTGAACAAAGGGCAGGGGAGCAGGGGGCCCAGGGCAGGGCCCTCAGAGCCCGGCAGGACCAGGGGAGTGTCACAAGCATTTGGCCCAGGCCAAAGGGCGCCTTCTTTGTCTGCACAGCTTCCCAAACACTCACATTTCCACTCAGGCCGCCCTCTTTGTTGAAGTGTGTGTGGAACGTGTCCTCGCAGTACACCTCGCTGCACAGCTAACCATAGGACTGGGCATCG
The DNA here is from genome assembly GCF_949752795.1 of Hyperoodon ampullatus. Lineage (NCBI taxonomy): Eukaryota > Metazoa > Chordata > Mammalia > Artiodactyla > Ziphiidae > Hyperoodon > Hyperoodon ampullatus. The sequence goes on from NW_027640765.1 coordinate 105,045, forward strand.
TACCTTCCTGCCAGGTGACCGAAGTTCACAGGCAGATGGGTCACTGGGACCAACACGGAGAGGCTCCTGCCCTGACCACAGGTCAACCACAGCCGCTGCCCCAGATCGGGGGTTGCAAAGCAGCCCTGTCTGAATCCCCTGCCTCTAGAGGGAGTATTGGACCAACACTTCTAAAAAATGGGGTCCTTGCGGGCAACTCATCGGAGGGACACAAAAAAATCTTTGCCGACTTTCTCCTGAAGCTTACGAGCGTTCACACTTAAGCCTTTTACAATGTCAGCTGTTTAGCTAAACATGAGCTCATGATCTAAATTTACACAATAATGAAGAAATCAGATACAAGGGGAGACAATCAGCAAAAACAATCAATATGAGAATTAGTTTCCCAAGGCCACCCATCAGATGTTGGAATAATCAGGTGCAAGGCAGAATATATACATAAAACTGGAACTGGAACAAGGAACAAGGATGTTTTCAAAGACTGGTAGGATCTCTAAAACATTTGTAAAGTACATGTCATTGATAAAGCTAAATACTCAAAGGTTGTGTAATACAACAGATTAATCATTGAGAAGAGTGAAATTATGCTGTTTTGAAAACTATGGCAGGTCAGATTTTCTGCCTAATGATATAAGAAGATTTCTCTCAAAAATACACATTATTTCAAAGACTTATTGGCTGTGAAATAAGTTAAGGGTATTTCAAATGGCTTGTCTACAAAGAAAGGTGAGATGTAGGGAATCACAGAAAGTCGAGGGGAAAATATGTCAATATATACATTGCTATATGGTGAACTAAGCCTTAGGCCAGCAACAATGGAGAGGACCTGACCCTTAGAAACTTACAAGTAAGCTGGAATCTTCAAAAGTTCAAATCTTTCTAAGTAAAAAGATTTATTAAAATGAATAACCAAGTGTTTTAATTGACATCAGATGATCAAAACAACAAACCCTGAGAACATAGAAAAAATATAAATAAAGATATGAGCAGAACTTAATACAACAGAAAACGTATAAAATTGAGGTGATTTAGTAAGTCCAAAGAATATTCTTTGAAAAGATTTAAAAGACACACTTTGATTAAGGAAAACATAAACATATGTAAAGAATATACAGAAAGAATCAGGACAATGTTATAGCAGAGAATATATGAAATGCCAGTAAATTTGAACATTTCTGTAAAGGGGACCATTTCCTAGCTCCTAAAGTTGACCAAAACTGACACAAGAGGAAATCATTGAAGGTCATCATGTCTGCCCTTGGCATTCTCGGAACGCCCTGGCCTCAGAATGCAGCATCGGTAGTCCATGGTAACCTGCGGAGAGGGGGTGGGGCTGAAGGAGGTTGGAACACTGCCCTCACTGAGGGATTGGGTGTGGCCATCTCTGCTGTGACTGAACAAAGGGCAGGGGAGCAGGGGGCCCAGGGCAGGGCCCTCAGAGCCCGGCAGGACCAGGGGAGTGTCACAAGCATTTGGCCCAGGCCAAAGGGCGCCTTCTTTGTCTGCACAGCTTCCCAAACACTCACATTTCCACTCAGGCCGCCCTGTTTGTTGAAGTGTGTGTGGAACGTGTCCTCACAGTACACCTCGCTGCACAGCTAACCATAGGACTGGGCATCGTACCTTCCTGCCAGGTGACCGAAGTTCGCAGGCAGATGGGTCCCTGGGACCAATGCGGAGAGGCTCCTGCCCTGACCACAGGTCGACCACAGCCGCTGCCCCCGATCGGGGGCCGCAAAGCAGCCCTGTCTGAATCCCCTGCCTCTAGAGGGAGTATTGGACCAACACTTCTAAAAAATGGGGTCTTTGCGGGCAACTCATCGGAGGGACACAAATAAATCGTTGCCGACTTTCTCCTGGAGCTTACGAGCGTTCACACTTAAGCCTGATACAATGTCAGCTGTTTAGCTAAACATGAGCTCATGATCTAAATTTACACAATAATGAAGAAATCAGCTACAAGTGGAGACAATCAGCAAAAACAATCAATATGAGAATTAGTTTCCCAAGGCCATCCAACAGATGTTGGAATAATCAGGTGCAAGGCAGAAAATATACATAAAACTGGAACTGAAACAAGGAACAAGGATGTTTACTAAGACTGGTAGGATCTCTAAAACATTTGTAAAGTACATGTCATTGATAAAGCTAAATACTCAAAGGTTGTGTAACACAACAGATTAATCATTGAGAAGAGTGAAATTATGCTGTTTTGAAAACTATGGCAGGTCAGATTTTCTGCCTAATGATATAAGAAGATTTCTCTCAAAAATACACATTATTTCAAAGACTTATTGGCTGTGAAATAAGTTAAGGGTATTTCAAATGGCTTGTCTGCAAAGAAAGGTGAGATGTAGGGAATCACAGAAAGTCGACGGGAAAATATGTCAGTATATACATTGCTATATGGTGAACTAAGCCTTAGGCCAGCAACAATGGAGAGGACCTGACCCTTAGAAACTTACAAGTAAGCTGGAATCTTCAAAAGTTCAAATCTTTCTAAGTAAAAAGATTTATTAAAATGAATAACAAAGTGTTTTAATTGACATCAGATGATCAAAACAACAAACCCTGAGAACATAGAAAAAATATAAATAAAGATATGAGCAGAACTTAATAAAACAGAAAACGTATAAAATTGAGGTGATTTAGTAAGTCCAAAGAATATTCTTTGAAAAGATTTAAAAGACACACTTTGATTAAGGAAAACATAAACATATGTAAAGAATATACAGAAAGAATCAGGACAATGTTATAGCAGAGAATATATGAAATGCCAGTAAATTTGAACATTTCTGTAAAGGGGACCATTTCCTAGCTCCTAAAGTTGACCAAAACTGACACAAGAGGAAATCATTGAAGGTCATCATGTCTGCCCTTGGCATTCTTGGAACGCCCTGGCCTCAGAATGCAGCATCGGTAGTCCATGGTAACCTGCGGGGAGGGGGTGGGGCTGAAGGAGGTTGGAACACTGCCCTCACTGAGGGAGTGGGTGTGGCCATCTCTGCTGTGACTGAACAAAGGGCAGGGGAGCAGGGGGCCCAGGGCAGGGCCCTCAGAGCCCGGCAGGACCAGGGGAGTGTCACAAGCATTTGGCCCAGGCCAAAGGGCGCCTTCTTTGTCCGCACAGCTTCCCAAACACTCACATTTCCACTCAGGCCGCCCTCTTTGTTGAAGTGTGTGTGGAACGTGTCCTCGCAGTACACCTCGCTGCACAGCTAACCATAGGACTGGGCATCGTACCTTCCTGCCAGGTGACCGAAGTTCGCAGGCAGATGGGTCACTGGGACCAACACGGAGAGGCTCCTGCCCTGACCACAGGTCAACCACAGCCGCTGCCCCAGATCGGGGGTTGCAAAGCAGCCCTGTCTGAATCCCCTGCCTCTAGAGGGAGTATTGGACCAACACTTCTAAAAAATGGGGTCCTTGCGGGCAACTCATCGGAGGGACACAAAAAAATCTTTGCCGACTTTCTCCTGAAGCTTACGAGCGTTCACACTTAAGCCTTTTACAATGTCAGCTGTTTAGCTAAACATGAGCTCATGATCTAAATTTACACAATAATGAAGAAATCAGATACAAGGGGAGACAATCAGCAAAAACAATCAATATGAGAATTAGTTTCCCAAGGCCACCCATCAGATGTTGGAATAATCAGGTGCAAGGCAGAATATATACATAAAACTGGAACTGGAACAAGGAACAAGGATGTTTTCAAAGACTGGTAGGATCTCTAAAACATTTGTAAAGTACATGTCATTGATAAAGCTAAATACTCAAAGGTTGTGTAATACAACAGATTAATCATTGAGAAGAGTGAAATTATGCTGTTTTGAAAACTATGGCAGGTCAGATTTTCTGCCTAATGATATAAGAAGATTTCTCTCAAAAATACACATTATTTCAAAGACTTATTGGCTGTGAAATAAGTTAAGGGTATTTCAAATGGCTTGTCTACAAAGAAAGGTGAGATGTAGGGAATCACAGAAAGTCGAGGGGAAAATATGTCAATATATACATTGCTATATGGTGAACTAAGCCTTAGGCCAGCAACAATGGAGAGGACCTGACCCTTAGAAACTTACAAGTAAGCTGGAATCTTCAAAAGTTCAAATCTTTCTAAGTAAAAAGATTTATTAAAATGAATAACCAAGTGTTTTAATTGACATCAGATGATCAAAACAACAAACCCTGAGAACATAGAAAAAATATAAATAAAGATATGAGCAGAACTTAATACAACAGAAAACGTATAAAATTGAGGTGATTTAGTAAGTCCAAAGAATATTCTTTGAAAAGATTTAAAAGACACACTTTGATTAAGGAAAACATAAACATATGTAAAGAATATACAGAAAGAATCAGGACAATGTTATAGCAGAGAATATATGAAATGCCAGTAAATTTGAACATTTCTGTAAAGGGGACCATTTCCTAGCTCCTAAAGTTGACCAAAACTGACACAAGAGGAAATCATTGAAGGTCATCATGTCTGCCCTTGGCATTCTTGGAACGCCCTGGCCTCAGAATGCAGCATCGGTAGTCCATGGTAACCTGCGGAGAGGGGGTGGGGCTGAAGGAGGTTAGAACACTGCCCTCACTGAGGGAGTGGGTGTGGCCATCTCTGCTGTGACTGAACAAAGGGCAGGGGAGCAGGGGGCCCAGGGCAGGGCCCTCAGAGCCCGGCAGGACCAGGGGAGTGTCACAAGCATTTGGCCCAGGCCAAAGGGCGCCTTCTTTGTCTGCACAGCTTCCCAAACACTCACATTTCCACTCAGGCCGCCCTCTTTGTTGAAGTGTGTGTGGAACGTGTCCTCGCAGTACACCTCGCTGCACAGCTAACCATAGGACTGGGCATCGTACCTTCCTGCCAGGTGACCGAAGTTCACAGGCAGATGGGTCACTGGGACCAACACGGAGAGGCTCCTGCCCTGACCACAGGTCAACCACAGCCGCTGCCCCAGATCGGGGGTTGCAAAGCAGCCCTGTCTGAATCCCCTGCCTCTAGAGGGAGTATTGGACCAACACTTCTAAAAAATGGGGTCCTTGCGGGCAACTCATCGGAGGGACACAAAAAAATCTTTGCCGACTTTCTCCTGAAGCTTACGAGCGTTCACACTTAAGCCTTTTACAATGTCAGCTGTTTAGCTAAACATGAGCTCATGATCTAAATTTACACAATAATGAAGAAATCAGATACAAGGGGAGACAATCAGCAAAAACAATCAATATGAGAATTAGTTTCCCAAGGCCACCCATCAGATGTTGGAATAATCAGGTGCAAGGCAGAATATATACATAAAACTGGAACTGGAACAAGGAACAAGGATGTTTTCAAAGACTGGTAGGATCTCTAAAACATTTGTAAAGTACATGTCATTGATAAAGCTAAATACTCAAAGGTTGTGTAATACAACAGATTAATCATTGAGAAGAGTGAAATTATGCTGTTTTGAAAACTATGGCAGGTCAGATTTTCTGCCTAATGATATAAGAAGATTTCTCTCAAAAATACACATTATTTCAAAGACTTATTGGCTGTGAAATAAGTTAAGGGTATTTCAAATGGCTTGTCTACAAAGAAAGGTGAGATGTAGGGAATCACAGAAAGTCGAGGGGAAAATATGTCAATATATACATTGCTATATGGTGAACTAAGCCTTAGGCCAGCAACAATGGAGAGGACCTGACCCTTAGAAACTTACAAGTAAGCTGGAATCTTCAAAAGTTCAAATCTTTCTAAGTAAAAAGATTTATTAAAATGAATAACCAAGTGTTTTAATTGACATCAGATGATCAAAACAACAAACCCTGAGAACATAGAAAAAATATAAATAAAGATATGAGCAGAACTTAATACAACAGAAAACGTATAAAATTGAGGTGATTTAGTAAGTCCAAAGAATATTCTTTGAAAAGATTTAAAAGACACACTTTGATTAAGGAAAACATAAACATATGTAAAGAATATACAGAAAGAATCAGGACAATGTTATAGCAGAGAATATATGAAATGCCAGTAAATTTGAACATTTCTGTAAAGGGGACCATTTCCTAGCTCCTAAAGTTGACCAAAACTGACACAAGAGGAAATCATTGAAGGTCATCATGTCTGCCCTTGGCATTCTTGGAACGCCCTGGCCTCAGAATGCAGCATCGGTAGTCCATGGTAACCTGCGGAGAGGGGGTGGGGCTGAAGGAGGTTAGAACACTGCCCTCACTGAGGGAGTGGGTGTGGCCATCTCTGCTGTGACTGAACAAAGGGCAGGGGAGCAGGGGGCCCAGGGCAGGGCCCTCAGAGCCCGGCAGGACCAGGGGAGTGTCACAAGCATTTGGCCCAGGCCAAAGGGCGCCTTCTTTGTCTGCACAGCTTCCCAAACACTCACATTTCCACTCAGGCCGCCCTCTTTGTTGAAGTGTGTGTGGAACGTGTCCTCGCAGTACACCTCGCTGCACAGCTAACCATAGGACTGGGCATCGTACCTTCCTGCCAGGTGACCGAAGTTCGCAGGCAGATGGGTCACTGGGACCAACGCGGAGAGGCTCCTGCCCTGACCACAGGTCGACCACAGCCGCTGCCCCAGATCGGGGGTTGCAAAGCAGCCCTGTCTGAATCCCCTGCCTCTAGAGGGAGTATTGGACCAACACTTCTAAAAAATGGGGTCCTTGCGGGCAACTCATCGGAGGGACACAAAAAAATCTTTGCCGACTTTCTCCTGAAGCTTACGAGCGTTCACACTTAAGCCTTTTACAATGTCAGCTGTTTAGCTAAACATGAGCTCATGATCTAAATTTACACAATAATGAAGAAATCAGCTACAAGGTGAGACAATCAGCAAAAACAATCAATATGAGAATTAGTTTCCCAAGGCCACCCATCAGATGTTGGAATAATCAGGTGCAAGGCAGAATATATACATAAAACTGGAACTGGAACAAGGAACAAGGATGTTTTCAAAGACTGGTAGGATCTCTAAAACATTTGTAAAGTACATGTCATTGATAAAGCTAAATACTCAAAGGTTGTGTAATACAACAGATTAATCATTGAGAAGAGTGAAATTATGCTGTTTTGAAAACTATGGCAGGTCAGATTTTCTGCCTAATGATATAAGAAGATTTCTCTCAAAAATACACATTATTTCAAAGACTTATTGGCTGTGAAATAAGTGAAGGGTATTTCAAATGGCTTGTCTGCAAAGAAAGGTGAGATGTAGGGAATCACAGAAAGTCGAGGGGAAAATATGTCAATATATACATTGCTATATGGTGAACTAAGCCTTAGGCCAGCAACAATGGAGAGGACCTGACCCTTAGAAACTTACAAGTAAGCTGGAATCTTCAAAAGTTCAAATCTTTCTAAGTAAAAAGATTTATTAAAATGAATAACCAAGTGTTTTAATTGACATCAGATGATCAAAACAACAAACCCTGAGAACATAGAAAAAATATAAATAAAGATATGAGCAGAACTTAATACAACAGAAAACATATAAAATTGAGGTGATTTAGTAAGTCCAAAGAATATTCTTTGAAAAGATTTAAAAGACACACTTTGATTAAGGAAAACATAAACATATGTAAAGAATATACAGAAAGAATCAGGACAATGTTATAGCAGAGAATATATGAAATGCCAGTAAATTTGAACATTTCTGTAAAGGGGACCATTTCCTAGCTCCTAAAGTTGACCAAAACTGACACAAGAGGAAATCATTGAAGGTCATCATGTCTGCCCTTGGCATTCTTGGAACGCCCTGGCCTCAGAATGCAGCATCGGTAGTCCATGGTGACCTGCGGAGAGGGGGTGGGGCTGAAGGAGGTTGGAACACTGCCCTCACTGAGGGAGTGGGTGTGGCCATCTCTGCTGTGACTGAACAAAGGGCAGGGGAGCAGGGGGCCCAGGGCAGGGCCCTCAGAGCCCGGCAGGACCAGGGGAGTGTCACAAGCATTTGGCCCAGGCCAAAGGGCGCCTTCTTTGTCTGAACAGCTTCCCAAACACTCACATTTCCACTCAGGCCGCCCTCTTTGTTGAAGTGTGTGTGGAACGTGTCCTCGCAGTACACCTCGCTGCACAGCTAACCATAGGACTGGGCATCGTACCTTCCTGCCAGGTGACCGAAGTTCGCAGGCAGATGGGTCACTGGGACCAACGCGGAGAGGCTCCTGCCCTGACCACAGGTCGACCACAGCCGCTGCCCCAGATCGGGGGTTGCAAAGCAGCCCTGTCTGAATCCCCTGCCTCTAGAGGGAGTATTGGACCAACACTTCTAAAAAATGGGGTCCTTGCGGGCAACTCATCGGAGGGACACAAAAAAATCTTTGCCGACTTTCTCCTGAAGCTTACGAGCTTTCACACTTAAGCCTTTTACAATGTCAGCTGTTTAGCTAAACATGAGCTCATGATCTAAATTTACACAATAATGAAGAAATCAGCTACAAGGGGAGACAATCAGCAAAAACAATCAATATGAGAATTAGTTTCCCAAGGCCACCCATCAGATGTTGGAATAATCAGGTGCAAGGCAGAATATATACATAAAACTGGAACTGGAACAAGGAACAAGGATGTTTTCAAAGACTGGTAGGATCTCTAAAACATTTGTAAAGTACATGTCATTGATAAAGCTAAATACTCAAAGGTTGTGTAATACAACAGATTAATCATTGAGAAGAGTGAAATTATGCTGTTTTGAAAACTATGGCAGGTCAGATTTTCTGCCTAATGATATAAGAAGATTTCTCTCAAAAATACACATTATTTCAAAGACTTATTGGCTGTGAAATAAGTTAAGGGTATTTCAAATGGCTTGTCTGCAAAGAAAGGTGAGATGTAGGGAATCACAGAAAGTCGAGGGGAAAATATGTCAATATATACATTGCTATATGGTGAACTAAGCCTTAGGCCAGCAACAATGGAGAGGACCTGACCCTTAGAAACTTACAAGTAAGCTGGAATCTTCAAAAGTTCAAATCTTTCTAAGTAAAAAGATTTATTAAAATGAATAACCAAGTGTTTTAATTGACATCAGATGATCAAAACAACAAACCCTGAGAACATAGAAAAAATATAAATAAAGATATGAGCAGAACTTAATACAACAGAAAACGTATAAAATTGAGGTGATTTAGTAAGTCCAAAGAATATTCTTTGAAAAGATTTAAAAGACACACTTTGATTAAGGAAAACATAAACATATGTAAAGAATATACAGAAAGAATCAGGACAATGTTATAGCAGAGAATATATGAAATGCCAGTAAATTTGAACATTTCTGTAAAGGGGACCATTTCCTAGCTCCTAAAGTTGACCAAAACTGACACAAGAGGAAATCATTGAAGGTCATCATGTCTGCCCTTGGCATTCTTGGAACGCCCTGGCCTCAGAATGCAGCATCGGTAGTCCATGGTGACCTGCGGAGAGGGGGTGGGGCTGAAGGAGGTTAGAACACTGCCCTCACTGAGGGAGTGGGTGTGGCCATCTCTGCTGTGACTGAACAAAGGGCAGGGGAGCAGGGGGCCCAGGGCAGGGCCCTCAGAGCCCGGCAGGACCAGGGGAGTGTCACAAGCATTTGGCCCAGGCCAAAGGGCGCCTTCTTTGTCTGCACAGCTTCCCAAACACTCACATTTCCACTCAGGCCGCCCTCTTTGTTGAAGTGTGTGTGGAACGTGTCCTCGCAGTACACCTCGCTGCACAGCTAACCATAGGACTGGGCATCGTACCTTCCTGCCAGGTGACCGAAGTTCGCAGGCAGATGGGTCACTGGGACCAACGCGGAGAGGCTCCTTCCCTGACCACAGGTCGACCACAGCCGCTGCCCCAGATCGGGGGTTGCAAAGCAGCCCTGTCTGAATCCCCTGCCTCTAGAGGGAGTATTGGACCAACACTTCTAAAAAATGTGGTCCTTGCGGGCAACTCATCGGAGGGACACAAAAAAATCTTTGCCGACTTTCTCCTGAAGCTTACGAGCGTTCACACTTAAGCCTTTTACAATGTCAGCTGTTTAGCTAAACATGAGCTCATGATCTAAATTTACACAATAATGAAGAAATCAGCTACAAGGGGAGACAATCAGCAAAAACAATCAATATGAGAATTAGTTTCCCAAGGCCATCCATCAGATGTTGGAATAATCAGGTGCAAGGCAGAAAATATACATAAAACTGGAACTGAAACAAGCAACAAGGATGTTTTCAAAGACTGGTAGGATCTCTAAAACATTTGTAAAGTACATGTCATTGATAAAGCTAAATACCCAAGGTTGTGTAATACAACAGATTAATCATTGAGAAGAGTGAAATTATGCTGTTTTGAAAACTATGGCAGGTCAGATTTTCTGCCTAATGATATAAGAAGATTTCTCTCAAAAATACACATTATTTCAAAGACTTATTGGCTGTGAAATAAGTTAAGGGTATTTCAAATGGCTTGTGTGCAAAGAAAGGTGAGATGTAGGGAATCACAGAAAGTCGAGGGGAAAATATGTCAATATATACATTGCTATATGGTGAACTAAGCCTTAGGCCAGCAACAATGGAGAGGACCTGACCCTTAGAAACTTACAAGTAAGCTGGAATCTTCAAAAGTTCAAATCTTTCTAAGTAAAAAGGTTTATTAAAATGAATAACCAAGTGTTTTAATTGACATCAGATGATCAAAACAACAAACCCTGAGAACATAGAAAAAATATAAATAAAGATATGAGCAGAACTTAATACAACAGAAAACGTATAAAATTGAGGTGATTTAGTAAGTCCAAAGAATATTCTTTGAAAAGATTTAAAAGACACACTTTGATTAAGGAAAACATAAACATATGTAAAGAATATACAGAAAGAATCAGGACAATGTTATAGCAGAGAATATATGAAATGCCAGTAAATTTGAACATTTCTGTAAAGGGGACCATTTCCTAGCTCCTAAAGTTGACCAAAACTGACACAAGAGGAAATCATTGAAGGTCATCATGTCTGCCCTTGGCATTCTTGGAACGCCCTGGCCTCAGAATGCAGCATCGGTAGTCCATGGTAACCTGCGGAGAGGGGGTGGGGCTGAAGGAGGTTGGAACACTGCCCTCACTGAGGGAGTGGGTGTGGCCATCTCTGCTGTGACTGAACAAAGGGCAGGGGAGCAGGGGGCCCAGGGCAGAGCCCTCAGAGCCCGGCAGGACCAGGGGAGTGTCACAAGCATTTGGCCCAGGCCAAAGGGCGCCTTCTTTGTCTGCACAGCTTCCCAAACACTCACATTTCCACTCAGGCCGCCCTCTTTGTTGAAGTGTGTGTGGAACGTGTCCTCGCAGTACACCTCGCTGCACAGCTAACCATAGGACTGGGCATCGTACCTTCCTGCCAGGTGACCGAAGTTCGCAGGCAGATGGGTCACTGGGACCAACGCGGAGAGGCTCCTGCCCTGACCACAGGTCGACCACAGCCGCTGCCCCAGATCGGGGGTTGCAAAGCAGCCCTGTCTGAATCCCCTGCCTCTAGAGGGAGTATTGGACCAACACTTCTAAAAAATGGGGTCCTTGCGGGCAACTCATCGGAGGGACACAAAAAAATCTTTGCCGACTTTCTCCTGAAGCTTACGAGCGTTCACTCTTAAGCCTTTTACAATGTCAGCTGTTTAGCTAAACATGAGCTCATGATCTAAATTTACACAATAATGAAGAAATCAGATACAAGGGGAGACAATCAGCAAAAACAATCAATATGAGAATTAGTTTCCCAAGGCCACCCATCAGATGTTGGAATAATCAGGTGCAAGGCAGAATATATACATAAAACTGGAACTGGAACAAGGAACAAGGATGTTTTCAAAGACTGGTAGGATCTCTAAAACATTTGTAAAGTACATGTCATTGATAAAGCTAAATACTCAAAGGTTGTGTAATACAACAGATTAATCATTGAGAAGAGTGAAATTATGCTGTTTTGAAAACTATGGCAGGTCAGATTTTCTGCCTAATGGTATAAGAAGATTTCTCTCAAAAATACACATTATTTCAAAGACTTATTGGCTGTGAAATAAGTGAAGGGTATTTCAAATGGCTTGTCTGCAAAGAAAGGTGAGATGTAGGGAATCACAGAAAGTCGAGGGGAAAATATGTCAATATATACATTGCTATATGGTGAACTAAGCCTTAGGCCAGCAACAATGGAGAGGACCTGACCCTTAGAAACTTACAAGTAAGCTGGAATCTTCAAAAGTTCAAATCTTTATAAGTAAAAAGATTTATTAAAATGAATAACCAAGTGTTTTAATTGACATCAGATGATCAAAACAACAAACCCTGAGAACATAGAAAAAATATAAATAAAGATATGAGCAGAACTTAATACAACAGAAAACGTATAAAATTGAGGTGATTTAGTAAGTCCAAAGAATATTCTTTGAAAAGATTTAAAAGACACACTTTGATTAAGGAAAACAAAAACATAAGTAAAGAATATACAGAAAGAATCAGGACAATGTTATAGCAGAGAATATATGAAATGCCAGTAAATTTGAACATTTCTGTAAAGGGGACCATTTCCTAGCTCCTAAAGTTGACCAAAACTGACACAAGAGGAAATCATTGAAGGTCATCATGTCTGCCATTGGCATTCTCGTAACGCCCTGGCCTCAGAATGCAGCATCGGTAGTCCATGGTAACCTGCGGAGAGGGGGCGGGGCTGAAGGAGGTTGGAACACTGCCCTCACTGAGGGAGTGGGTGTGGCCATCTCTGCTGTGACTGAACAAAGGGCAGGGGAGCAGGGGGCCCAGGGCAGGGCCCTCAGAGTCTGGCAGGCCCAGGGGTGTGTCACAAGCATTTGGCCCAGGCCAAAGGGCGCCTTCTTTGTCCGCACAGCTTCCCAAACACTCACCTTTCCACTCAGGCCGCCCTCTTTGTTGAAGTGTGTGTGGAACGTGTCCTCGCAGTACACCTCGCTGCACAGCTAACCATAGGACTGGGCATCGTACCTTCCTGCCAGGTGACCGAAGTTCGCAGGCAGATGGGTCCCTGGGACCAACGCGGAGAGGCTCCTGCCCTGACCACAGGTCGACCACAGCCGCTGCCCCAGATCGGGGGCCGCAAAGCAGCCCTGTCTGAATCCCCTGCCTCTAGAGGGAGTATTGGACTAACACTTCTAAAAAATGGGGTCCTTGCGGGCAACTCATCGGAGGGACACAAATAAATCTTTGCCGACATTCTCCTGAAGCTTACGAGCGTTCACACTTAAGCCTGTTACAATGTCAGCTGTATAGCTAAACATGAGCTCATGATCTAAATTTACACAATAATGAAGAAATCAGCTACAAGTGGAGACAATCAGCAAAAACAATCAATATGAGAATTAGTTTCCCAAGGCCATCCATCAGATGTTGGAATAATCAGGTGCAAGGCAGAAAATATACATAAAACTGGAACTGAAACAAGGAACAAGGATGTTTTCAAAGACTGGTAGGATCTCTAAAACATTTGTAAAGTACATGTCATTGATAAAGCTAAATACCCAAGGTTGTGTAATACAACAGATTAATCATTGAGAAGAGTGAAATTATGCTGTTTTGAAAACTATGGCAGGTCAGATTTTCTGCCTAATGATATAAGAAGATTTCTCTCAAAAATACACATTATTTCAAAGACTTATTGGCTGTGAAATAAGTTAAGGGTATTTCAAATGGCTTGTCTGCAAAGAAAGGTGAGATGTAGGGAATCACAGAAAGTCGAGGGGAAAATATGTCAATATATACATTGCTATATGGTGAACTAAGCCTTAGGCCAGCAACAATGGAGAGGACCTGACCCTTAGAAACTTACAAGTAAGCTGGAATCTTCAAAAGTTCAAATCTTTCTAAGTAAAAAGATTTATTAAAATGAATAACCAAGTGTTTTAATTGACATCAGATGATCAAAACAACAAACCCTGAGAACATAGAAAAAATATAAATAAAGATATGAGCAGAACTTAATACAACAGAAAACGTATAAAATTGAGGTGATTTAGTAAGTCCAAAGAATATTCTTTGAAAAGATTTAAAAGACACACTTTGATTAAGGAAAACATAAACATATGTAAAGAATATACAGAAAGAATCAGGACAATGTTATAGCAGAGAATATATGAAATGCCAGTAAATTTGAACATTTCTGTAAAGGGGACCATTTCCTAGCTCCTAAAGTTGACCAAAACTGACACAAGAGGAAATCATTGAAGGTCATCATGTCTGCCCTTGGCATTCTTGGAACGCCCTGGCCTCAGAATGCAGCATCGGTAGTCCATGGTAACCTGCGGAGAGGGGGCGGGGCTGAAGGAGGTTGGAACACTGCCCTCACTGAGGGAGTGGGTGTGGCCATCTCTGCTGTGACTGAACAAAGGGCAGGGGAGCAGGGGGCCCAGGGCAGGGCCCTCAGAGCCCGGCAGGACCAGGGGAGTGTCACAAGCATTTGGCCCAGGCCAAAGGGCGCCTTCTTTGTCTGCACAGCTTTCCAAACACTCACATTTCCACTCAGGCCGCCCTCTTTGTTGAAGTGTGTGTGGAACGTGTCCTCGCAGTACACCTCGCTGCACAGCTAACCATAGGACTGGGCATCGTACCTTCCTGCCAGGTGACCGAAGTTCGCAGGCAGATGGGTCACTGGGACCAACGCGGAGAGGCTCCTGCCCTGACCACAGGTCGACCACAGCCGCTGCCCCAGATCGGGGGTTGCAAAGCAGCCCTGTCTGAATCCCCTGCCTCTAGAGGGAGTATTGGACCAACACTTCTAAAAAATGGGGTCCTTGCGGGCAACTCATCGGAGGGACACAAAAAAATCTTTGCCGACTTTCTCCTGAAGCTTACGAGCTTTCACACTTAAGCCTTTTACAATGTCAGCTGTTTAGCTAAACATGAGCTCATGATCTAAATTTACACAATAATGAAGAAATCAGCTACAAGGGGAGACAATCAGCAAAAACAATCAATATGAGAATTAGTTTCCCAAGGCCACCCATCAGATGTTGGAATAATCAGGTGCAAGGCAGAATATATACATAAAACTGGAACTGGAACAAGGAACAAGGATATTTTCAAAGACTGGTAGGATCTCTAAAACATTTGTAGAGTACATGTCATTGATAAAGCTAAATACTCAAAGGTTGTGTAATACAACAGATTAATCATTGAGAAGAGTGAAATTATGCTGTTTTGAAAACTATGGCAGGTCAGATTTTCTGCCTAATGATATAAGAAGATTTCTCTCAAAAATACACATTATTTCAAAGACTTATTGGCTGTGAAATAAGTTAAGGGTATTTCAAATGGCTTGTCTGCAAAGAAAGGTGAGATGTAGGGAATCACAGAAAGTCGAGGGGAAAATATGTCAATATATACATTGCTATATGGTGAACTAAGCCTTAGGCCAGCAACAATGGAGAGGACCTGACCCTTAGAACCTTACAAGTAAGCTGGAATCTTCAAAAGTTCAAATCTTTATAAGTAAAAAGATTTATTAAAATGAATAACCAAGTGTTTTAATTGACATCAGATGATCAAAACAACAAACCCTGAGAACATAGAAAAAATATAAATAAAGATATGAGCAGAACTTAATACAACAGAAAACGTATAAAATTGAGGTGATTTAGTAAGTCCAAAGAATATTCTTTGAAAAGATTTAAAAGACACACTTTGATTAAGGAAAACATAAACATATGTAAAGAATATACAGAAAGAATCAGGACAATGTTATAGCAGAGAATATATGAAATGCCAGTAAATTTGAACATTACTGTAAAGGGGACCATTTCCTAGCTCCTAAAGTTGACCAAAACTGACACAAGAGGAAATCATTGAAGGTCCTCATGTCTGCCCTTGGCATTCTCGGAACGCCATGGCCTCAGAATGCAGCATCGGTAGTCCATGGTAACCTGCGGAGAGGGGGCGGGGCTGAAGGCGGTTGGAACACTGCCCTCACTGAGGGAGTGGGTGTGGCCATCTCTGCTGTGACTGAACAAAGGGCAGGGGAGCAGGGGGCCCAGGGCAGGGCCCTCAGAGTCTGGCAGGCCAAGGGGTGTGTCACAAGCATTTGGCCCAGGCCAAAGGGCGCCTTCTTTGTCCGCACAGCTTCCCAAACACTCACCTTTCCACTCAGGCCGCCCTCTTTGTTGAAGTGTGTGTGGAACGTGTCCTCGCAGTACACCTCGCTGCACAGCTAACCATAGGACTGGGCATCGTACCTTCCTGCCAGGTGACCGAAGTTCGCAGGCAGATGGGTGCCTGGGACCAACGCGGAGAGGCTCCTGCCCTGACCACAGGTCGACCACAGCCGCTGCCCCAGATCGGGGGTTGCAAAGCAGCCCTGTCTGAATCCCCTGCCTCTAGAGGGAGTATTGGACCAACACTTCTAAAAAATGGGGTCCTTGCGGGCAACTCATCGGAGGGACACAAAAAAATCTTTGCCGACTTTATCCTGAAGCTTACGAGCGTTCACACTTAAGACTTTTACAATGTCAGCTGTTTAGCTAAACATGAGCTCATGATCTAAATTTACACAATAATGAAGAAATCAGATACAAGGGGAGACAATCAGCAAAAACAATCAATATGAGAATTAGTTTCCCAAGGCCACCCATCAGATGTTGGAATAATCAGGTGCAAGGCAGAATATATACATAAAACTGGAACTGGAACAAGGAACAAGGATGTTTTCAAAGACTGGTAGGATCTCTAAAACATTTGTAAAGTACATGTCATTGATAAAGCTAAATACCCAAGGTTGTGTAATACAACAGATTAATCATTGAGAAGAGTGAAATTATGCTGTTTTGAAAACTATGGCAGGTCAGATTTTCTGCCTAATGATATAAGAAGATTTCTCTCAAAAATACACATTATTTCAAAGACTTATTGGCTGTGAAATAAGTTAAGGGTATTTCAAATGGCTTGTCTGCAAAGAAAGGTGAGATGTAGGGAATCACAGAAAGTCGAGGGGAAAATATGTCAATATATACATTGCTATATGGTGAACTAAGCCTTAGGCCAGCAACAATGGAGAGGACCTGACCCTTAGAAACTTACAAGTAAGCTGGAATCTTCAAAAGTTCAAATCTTTCTAAGTAAAAAGATTTATTAAAATGAATAACCAAGTGTTTTAATTGACATCAGATGATCAAAACAACAAACCCTGAGAACATAGAAAAAATATAAATAAAGATATGAGCAGAACTTAATACAACAGAAAACGTATAAAATTGAGGTGATTTAGTAAGTCCAAAGAATATTCTTTGAAAAGATTTAAAAGACACACTTTGATTAAGGAAAACATAAACATATGTAAAGAATATACAGAAAGAATCAGGACAATGTTATAGCAGAGAATATATGAAATGCCAGTAAATTTGAACATTTCTGTAAAGGGGACCATTTCCTAGCTCCTAAAGTTGACCAAAACTGACACAAGAGGAAATCATTGAAGGTCATCATGTCTGCCCTTGGCATTCTTGGAACGCCCTGGCCTCAGAATGCAGCATCGGTAGTCCATGGTAACCTGCGGAGAGGGGGCGGGGCTGAAGGAGGTTGGAACACTGCCCTCACTGAGGGAGTGGGTGTGGCCATCTCTGCTGTGACTGAACAAAGGGCAGGGGAGCAGGGGGCCCAGGGCAGGGCCCTCAGAGCCCGGCAGGACCAGGGGAGTGTCACAAGCATTTGGCCCAGGCCAAAGGGCGCCTTCTTTGTCTGCACAGCTTTCCAAACACTCACATTTCCACTCAGGCCGCCCTCTTTGTTGAAGTGTGTGTGGAACGTGTCCTCGCAGTACACCTCGCTGCACAGCTAACCATAGGACTGGGCATCGTACCTTCCTGCCAGGTGACCGAAGTTCGCAGGCAGATGGGTCACTGGGACCAACGCGGAGAGGCTCCTGCCCTGACCACAGGTCGACCACAGCCGCTGCCCCAGATCGGGGGTTGCAAAGCAGCCCTGTCTGAATCCCCTGCCTCTAGAGGGAGTATTGGACCAACACTTCTAAAAAATGGGGTCCTTGCGGGCAACTCATCGGAGGGACACAAAAAAATCTTTGCCGACTTTCTCCTGAAGCTTACGAGCTTTCACACTTAAGCCTTTTACAATGTCAGCTGTTTAGCTAAACATGAGCTCATGATCTAAATTTACACAATAATGAAGAAATCAGCTACAAGGGGAGACAATCAGCAAAAACAATCAATATGAGAATTAGTTTCCCAAGGCCACCCATCAGATGTTGGAATAATCAGGTGCAAGGCAGAATATATACATAAAACTGGAACTGGAACAAGGAACAAGGATATTTTCAAAGACTGGTAGGATCTCTAAAACATTTGTAGAGTACATGTCATTGATAAAGCTAAATACTCAAAGGTTGTGTAATACAACAGATTAATCATTGAGAAGAGTGAAATTATGCTGTTTTGAAAACTATGGCAGGTCAGATTTTCTGCCTAATGATATAAGAAGATTTCTCTCAAAAATACACATTATTTCAAAGACTTATTGGCTGTGAAATAAGTTAAGGGTATTTCAAATGGCTTGTCTGCAAAGAAAGGTGAGATGTAGGGAATCACAGAAAGTCGAGGGGAAAATATGTCAATATATACATTGCTATATGGTGAACTAAGCCTTAGGCCAGCAACAATGGAGAGGACCTGACCCTTAGAACCTTACAAGTAAGCTGGAATCTTCAAAAGTTCAAATCTTTATAAGTAAAAAGATTTATTAAAATGAATAACCAAGTGTTTTAATTGACATCAGATGATCAAAACAACAAACCCTGAGAACATAGAAAAAATATAAATAAAGATATGAGCAGAACTTAATACAACAGAAAACGTATAAAATTGAGGTGATTTAGTAAGTCCAAAGAATATTCTTTGAAAAGATTTAAAAGACACACTTTGATTAAGGAAAACATAAACATATGTAAAGAATATACAGAAAGAATCAGGACAATGTTATAGCAGAGAATATATGAAATGCCAGTAAATTTGAACATTACTGTAAAGGGGACCATTTCCTAGCTCCTAAAGTTGACCAAAACTGACACAAGAGGAAATCATTGAAGGTCCTCATGTCTGCCCTTGGCATTCTCGGAACGCCATGGCCTCAGAATGCAGCATCGGTAGTCCATGGTAACCTGCGGAGAGGGGGCGGGGCTGAAGGCGGTTGGAACACTGCCCTCACTGAGGGAGTGGGTGTGGCCATCTCTGCTGTGACTGAACAAAGGGCAGGGGAGCAGGGGGCCCAGGGCAGGGCCCTCAGAGTCTGGCAGGCCAAGGGGTGTGTCACAAGCATTTGGCCCAGGCCAAAGGGCGCCTTCTTTGTCCGCACAGCTTCCCAAACACTCACCTTTCCACTCAGGCCGCCCTCTTTGTTGAAGTGTGTGTGGAACTTGTCCTCGCAGTACACCTCGCTGCACAGCTAACCATAGGACTGGGCATCGTACCTTCCTGCCAGGTGACCGAAGTTCGCAGGCAGATGGGTGCCTGGGACCAACGCGGAGAGGCTCCTGCCCTGACCACAGGTCGACCACAGCCGCTGCCCCAGATCGGGGGTTGCAAAGCAGCCCTGTCTGAATCCCCTGCCTCTAGAGGGAGTATTGGACCAACACTTCTAAAAAATGGGGTCCTTGCGGGCAACTCATCGGAGGGACACAAAAAAATCTTTGCCGACTTTATCCTGAAGCTTACGAGCGTTCACACTTAAGACTTTTACAATGTCAGCTGTTTAGCTAAACATGAGCTCATGATCTAAATTTACACAATAATGAAGAAATCAGATACAAGGGGAGACAATCAGCAAAAACAATCAATATGAGAATTAGTTTCCCAAGGCCACCCATCAGATGTTGGAATAATCAGGTGCAAGGCAGAATATATACATAAAACTGGAACTGGAACAAGGAACAAGGATGTTTTCAAAGACTGGTAGGATCTCTAAAACATTTGTAAAGTACATGTCATTGATAAAGCTAAATACCCAAGGTTGTGTAATACAACAGATTAATCATTGAGAAGAGTGAAATTATGCTGTTTTGAAAACTATGGCAGGTCAGATTTTCTGCCTAATGATATAAGAAGATTTCTCTCAAAAATACACATTATTTCAAAGACTTATTGGCTGTGAAATAAGTTAAGGGTATTTCAAATGGCTTGTCTGCAAAGAAAGGTGAGATGTAGGGAATCACAGAAAGTCGAGGGGAAAATATGTCAATATATACATTGCTATATGGTGAACTAAGCCTTAGGCCAGCAACAATGGAGAGGACCTGACCCTTAGAAACTTACAAGTAAGCTGGAATCTTCAAAAGTTCAAATCTTTCTAAGTAAAAAGATTTATTAAAATGAATAACCAAGTGTTTTAATTGACATCAGATGATCAAAACAACAAACCCTGAGAACATAGAAAAAATATAAATAAAGATATGAGCAGAACTTAATACAACAGAAAACGTATAAAATTGAGGTGATTTAGTAAGTTCAAAGAATATTCTTTGAAAAGATTTAAAAGACACACTTTGATTAAGGAAAACATAAACATATGTAAAGAATATACAGAAAGAATCAGGACAATGTTATAGCAGAGAATATATGAAATGCCAGTAAATTTGAACATTTCTGTAAAGGGGACCATTTCCTAGCTCCTAAAGTTGACCAAAACTGACACAAGAGGAAATCATTGAAGGTCATCATGTCTGCCCTTGGCATTCTTGGAACGCCCTGGCCTCAGAATGCAGCATCGGTAGTCCATGGTAACCTGCGGAGAGGGGGCGGGGCTGAAGGAGGTTGGAACACTGCCCTCACTGAGGGAGTGGGTGTGGCCATCTCTGCTGTGACTGAACAAAGGGCAGGGGAGCAGGGGGCCCAGGGCAGGGCCCTCAGAGCCCGGCAGGACCAGGGGAGTGTCACAAGCATTTGGCCCAGGCCAAAGGGCGCCTTCTTTGTCTGCACAGCTTGCCAAACACTCACATTTCCACTCAGGCCGCCCTCTTTGTTGAAGTGTGTGTGGAACGTGTCCTCGCAGTACACCTCGCTGCACAGCTAACCATAGGACTGGGCATCGTACCTTCCTGCCAGGTGACCGAAGTTCGCAGGCAGATGGGTCACTGGGACCAACGCGGAGAGGCTCCTGCCCTGACCACAGGTCGACCACAGCCGCTGCCCCAGATCAGGGGTTGCAAAGCAGCCCTGTCTGAATCCCCTGCCTCTAGAGGGAGTATTGGACCAACACTTCTAAAAAATGGGGTCCTTGCGGGCAACTCATCGGAGGGACACAAAAAAATCTTTGCCGACTTTCTCCTGAAGCTTGCGAGCGTTCACACTTAAGCCTGATACAATGTCAGCTGTTTAGCTAAACATGAGCTCATGATCTAAATTTACACAATAATGAAGAAATCAGATACAAGGGGAGACAATCAGCAAAAACAATCAATATGAGAATTAGTTTCCCAAGGCCACCCATCAGATGTTGGAATAATCAGGTGCAAGGCAGAATATATACATAAAACTGGAACTGGAACAAGGAACAAGGATGTTTTCAAAGACTGGTAGGATCTCTAAAACATTTGTAAAGTACATGTCATTGATAAAGCTAAATACTCAAAGGTTGTGTAATACAACAGATTAATCATTGAGAAGAGTGAAATTATGCTGTTTTGAAAACTATGGCAGGTCAGATTTTCTGCCTAATGATATAAGAAGATTTCTCTCAAAAATACACATTATTTCAAAGACTTATTGGCTGTGAAATAAGTGAAGGGTATTTCAAATGGCTTGTCTGCAAAGAAAGGTGAGATGTAGGGAATCACAGAAAGTCGAGGGGAAAATATGTCAATATATACATTGCTATATGGTGAACTAAGCCTTAGGCCAGCAACAATGGAGAGGACCTGACCCTTAGAAACTTACAAGTAAGCTGGAATCTTCAAAAGTTCAAATCTTTATAAGTAAAAAGATTTATTAAAATGAATAACCAAGTGTTTTAATTGACATCAGATGATCAAAACAACAAACCCTGAGAACAT
Source organism: Hyperoodon ampullatus (assembly GCF_949752795.1). Lineage (NCBI taxonomy): Eukaryota > Metazoa > Chordata > Mammalia > Artiodactyla > Ziphiidae > Hyperoodon > Hyperoodon ampullatus. Next base: position 127,062 of record NW_027640765.1, read on the forward strand.
AGAAAAAATATAAATAAAGATATGAGCAGAACTTAATACAACAGAAAACGTATAAAATTGAGGTGATTTAGTAAGTCCAAAGAATATTCTTTGAAAAGATTTAAAAGACACACTTTGATTAAGGAAAACATAAACATATGTAAAGAATATACAGAAAGAATCAGGACAATGTTATAGCAGAGAATATATGAAATGCCAGTAAATTTGAACATTTCTGTAAAGGGGACCATTTCCTAGCTCCTAAAGTTGACCAAAACTGACACAAGAGGAAATCATTGAAGGTCATCATGTCTGCCCTTGGCATTCTTGGAACGCCCTGGCCTCAGAATGCAGCATCGGTAGTCCATGGTAACCTGCGGAGAGGGGGTGGGGCTGAAGGAGGTTGGAACACTGCCCTCACTGAGGGAGTGGGTGTGGCCATCTCTGCTGTGACTGAACAAAGGGCAGGGGAGCAGGGGGCCCAGGGCAGGGCCCTCAGAGCCCAGCAGGACCAGGGGAGTGTCACAAGCATTTGGCCCAGGCCAAAGGGCGCCTTCTTTGTCTGCACAGCTTGCCAAACACTCACATTTCCACTCAGGCCGCCCTCTTTGTTGAAGTGTGTGTGGAACGTGTCCTCGCAGTACACCTCGCTGCACAGCTAACCATAGGACTGGGCATCGTACCTTCCTGCCAGGTGACCGAAGTTCGCAGGCAGATGGGTCACTGGGACCAACGCGGAGAGGCTCCTGCCCTGACCACAGGTCGACCACAGCCGCTGCCCCAGATCGGGGGTTGCAAAGCAGCCCTGTCTGAATCCCCTGCCTCTAGAGGAGTATTGGACCAACACTTCTAAAAAATGGGGTCCTTGCGGGCAACTCATCGGAGGGACACAAAAAAATCTTTGCCGACTTTCTCCTGAAGCTTACGAGTGTTCACACTTAAGCCTGATACAATGTCAGCTGTTTAGCTAAACATGAGCTCATGATCTAAATTTACACAATAATGAAGAAATCAGCTACAAGGGGAGACAATCAGCAAAAACAATCAATATGAGAATTAGTTTCCCAAGGCCACCCATCAGATGTTGGAATAATCAGGTGCAAGGCAGAATATATACATAAAACTGGAACTGGAACAAGGAACAAGGATGTTTTCAAAGACTGGTAGGATCTCTAAAACATTTGTTAAGTACATGTCATTGATAAAGCTAAATACTCAAAGGTTGTGTAATACAACAGATTAATCATTGAGAAGAGTGAAATTATGCTGTTTTGAAAACTATGGCAGGTCAGATTTTCTGCCTAATGATATAAGAAGATTTCTCTCAAAAATACACATTATTTCAAAGACTTATTGGCTGTGAAATAAGTTAAGGGTATTTCAAATGGCTTGTCTGCAAAGAAAGGTGAGATGTAGGGAATCACAGAAAGTCGAGGGGAAAATATGTCAATATATACATTGCTATATGGTGAACTAAGCCTTAGGCCAGCAACAATGGAGAGGACCTGACCCTTAGAAACTTACAAGTAAGCTGGAATCTTCAAAAGTTCAAATCTTTCTAAGTAAAAAGGTTTATTAAAATAAATAACCAAGTGTTTTAATTGACATCAGATGATCAAAACAACAAACCCTGAGAACATAGAAAAAATATAAATAAAGATATGAGCAGAACTTAATACAACAGAAAACGTATAAAATTGAGGTGATTTAGTAAGTCCAAAGAATATTCTTTGAAAAGATTTAAAAGACACACTTTGATTAAGGAAAACATAAACATATGTAAAGAATATACAGAAAGAATCAGGACAATGTTATAGCAGAGAATATATGAAATGCCAGTAAATTTGAACATTTCTGTAAAGGGGACCATTTCCTAGCTCCTAAAGTTGACCAAAACTGACACAAGAGGAAATCATTGAAGGTCATCATGTCTGCCCTTGGCATTCTTGGAACGCCCTGGTCTCAGAATGCAGCATCGGTAGTCCATGGTAACCTGCGGAGAGGGGGTGGGGCTGAAGGAGGTTGGAACACTGCCCTCACTGAGGGAGTGGGTGTGGCCATCTCTGCTGTGACTGAACAAAGGGCAGGGGAGCAGGGGGCCCAGGGCAGAGCCCTCAGAGCCCGGCAGAACCAGGGTAGTGTCACAAGCATTTGGCCCAGGCCAAAGGGCGCCTTCTTTGTCCGCACAGCTTCCCAAACACTCACATTTCCACTCAGGCCGCCCTCTTTGTTGAAGTGTGTGTGGAACGTGTCCTCGCAGTACACCTCGCTGCACAGCTAACCATAGGACTGGGCATCGTACCTTCCTGCCAGGTGACCGAAGTTCGCAGGCAGATGGGTCACTGGGACCAACGCGGAGAGGCTCCTGCCCTGACCACAGGTCGACCACAGCCGCTGCCCCAGATCGGGGGCCGCAAAGCAGCCCTGTCTGAATCCCCTGCCTCTAGAGGGAGTATTGGACTAACACTTCTAAAAAATGGGGTCCTTGCGGGCAACTCATCGGAGGGACACAAATAAATCTTTGCCGACATTCTCCTGAAGCTTACGAGCGTTCACACTTAAGCCTGTTACAATGTCAGCTGTTTAGCTAAACATGAGCTCATGATCTAAATTTACACAATAATGAAGAAATCAGCTACAAGTGGAGACAATCAGCAAAAACAATCAATATGAGAATTAGTTTCCCAAGGCCATCCATCAGATGTTGGAATAATCAGGTGCAAGGCAGAAAATATACATAAAACTGGAACTGAAACAAGCAACAAGGATGTTTTGAAAGACTGGTAGGATCTCTAAAACATTTGTAAAGTACATGTCATTGATAAAGCTAAATACCCAAGGTTGTGTAATACAACAGATTAATCATTGAGAAGAGTGAAATTATGCTGTTTTGAAAACTATGGCAGGTCAGATTTTCTGCCTAATGATATAAGAAGATTTCTCTCAAAAATACACATTATTTCAAAGACTTATTGGCTGTGAAATAAGTGAAGGGTATTTCAAATGGCTTGTCTGCAAAGAAAGGTGAGATGTAGGGAATCACAGAAAGCCGAGGGGAAAATATGTCAATATATACATTGCTATATGGTGAACTAAGCCTTAGGCCAGCAACAATGGAGAGGACCTGACCCTTAGAAACTTACAAGTAAGCTGGAATCTTCAAAAGTTCAAATCTTTCTAAGTAAAGAGATTTATTAAAATGAATAACCAAGTGTTTTAATTGACATCAGATGATCAAAACAACAAACCCTGAGAACATAGAAAAAATATAAATAAAGACATGAGCAGAACTGAATACAACAGAAAACGTATAAAATTGAGGTGATTTAGTAAGTCCAAAGAATATTCTTTGAAAAGATTTAAAAGACACACTTTGATTAAGGAAAACATAAACATATGTAAAGAATATACAGAAAGAATCAGGACAATGTTATAGCAGAGAATATATGAAATGCCAGTAAATTTGAACATTTCTGTAAAGGGGACCATTTCCTAGCTCCTAAAGTTGACCAAAACTGACACAAGAGGAAATCATTGAAGGTCATCATGTCTGCCCTTGGCATTCTTGGAACGCCCTGGCCTCAGAATGCAGCATCGGTAGTCCATGGTAACCTGCGGAGAGGGGGTGGGGCTGAAGGAGGTTGGAACACTGCCCTCACTGAGGGAGTGGGTGTGGCCATCTCTGCTGTGACTGAACAAAGGGCAGGGGAGCAGGGGGCTCAGGGCAGGGCCCTCAGAGCCCGGCAGGACCAGGGGAGTGTCACAAGCATTTGGCCCAGGCCAAAGGGCGCCTTCTTTGTCTGCACAGCTTCCCAAACACTCACATTTCCACTCAGGCTGCCCTCTTTGTTGAAGTGTGTGTGGAACGTGTCCTCGCAGTACACCTCGCTGCCCAGCTAACCATAGGACTGGGCATCGTACCTTCCTGCCCCGTGACCGAAGTTCGCAGGCAGATGGGTCACTGGGACCAACGCGGAGAGGCTCCTGCCCTGACCACAGGTCGACCACAGCTGCTGCCCCAGATCGGGGGTTGCAAAGCAGCCCTGTCTGAATCCCCTGCCTCTAGAGGGAGTATTGGACCAACACTTCTAAAAAATGGGGTCCTTGCGGGCAACTCATCGGAGGGACACAAAAAAATCTTTGCCGACTTTCTCCTGAAGCTTACGAGCGTTCACACTTAAGCCTTTTACAATGTCAGCTGTTTAGCTAAACATGAGCTCATGATCTAAATTTACACAATAATGAAGAAATCAGCTACAAGGGGAGACAATCAGCAAAAACAATCAATATGAGAATTAGTTTCCAAAGGCCACCCATCAGATGTTGGAATAATCAGGTGCAAGGCAGAATATATACAAAAAACTGGAACTGGAACAAGGAACAAGGATGTTTTCAAAGACTGGTAGGATCTCTAAAACATTTGTAAAGTACATGTCATTGATAAAGCTAAATACTCAAAGGTTGTGTAATACAACAGATTAATCATTGAGAAGAGTGAAATTATGCTGTTTTGAAAACTATGGCAGGTCAGATTTTCTGCCTAATGATATAAGAAGATTTCTCTCAAAAATACACATTATTTCAAAGACTTATTGGCTGTGAAATAAGTGAAGGGTATTTCAAATGGCTTGTCTGCAAAAAAAGGTGAGATGTAGGGAATCACAGAAAGTCGAGGGGAAAATATGTCAATATATACATTGCTATATGGTGAACTAAGCCTTAGGCCAGCAACAATGGAGAGGACCTGACCCTTAGAAACTTACAAGTAAGCTGGAATCTTCAAAAGTTCAAATCTTTATAAGTAAAAAGATTTATTAAAATGAATAACCAAGTGTTTTAATTGACATCAGATGATCAAAACAACAAAACCTGAGAACATAGAAAAAATATAAATAAAGATATGAGCAGAACTTAATACAACAGAAAACGTATAAAATTGAGGTGATTTAGTAAGTCCAAAGAATATTCTTTGAAAAGATTTAAAAGACACACTTTGATTAAGGAAAACAAAAACATAAGTAAAGAATATACAGAAAGAATCAGGACAATGTTATAGCAGAGAATATATGAAATGCCAGTAAATTTGAACATTTCTGTAAAGGGGACCATTTCCTAGCTCCTAAAGTTGACCAAAACTGACACAAGAGGAAATCATTGAAGGTCATCATGTCTGCCCTTGGCATTCTCGGAACGCCCTGGCCTCAGAATGCAGCATCTGGTAGTCCATGGTAACCTGCGGAGAGGGGGCGGGGCTGAAGAAGGTTGGAACACTGCCCTCACTGAGGGAGTGGGTGTGGCCATCTCTGCTGTGACTGAACAAAGGGCAGGGGAGCAGGGGGCCCAGGGCAGGGCCCTCAGAGGCCAGCAGGCCCAGGGGTGTGTCACAAGCATTTAGCCCAGGCCAAAGGGCACCTTCTTTGTCCGCACAGCTTCCCAAACACTCACATTTCCACTCAGGCCGCCCTCTTTGTTGAAGTGTGTGTGGAACGTGTCCTCGCAGTACACCTCGCTGCACAGCTAACCATAGGACTGGGCATCGTACCTTCCTGCCAGGTGACTGAAGTTCGCAGGCAGATGGGTCCCTGGGACCAACGCAGAGAGGCTCCTGCCCTGACCACAGATCGACCACAGCCGCTGCCCCCGATCGGGGGCCGCAAAGCAGCCCTGTCTGAATCCCCTGCCTCTAGAGGGAGTATTGGACCAACACTTCTAAAAAATGGGGTCCTTGCGGGCAACTCATCGGAGGGACACAAATAAATTGTTGCTGACTTTCTCCTGGAGCTTACGAGCGTTCACACTTAAGCCTGATACAATGTCAGCTGTTTAGCTAAACATGAGCTCATGATCTAAATTTACACAATAATGAAGAAATCAGATACAAGGGGAGACAATCAGCAAAAACAATCAATATGAGAATTAGTTTCCCAAGGCCATCCATCAGATGTTGGAATAATCAGGTGCAAGGCAGAAAATATACATAAAACTGGAACTGAAACAAGGAACAAGGATGTTTACTAAGACTGGTAGGATCTCTAAAACATTTGTAAAGTACATGTCATTGATAAAGCTAAATACTCAAAGGTTGTGTAATACAACAGATTAATCATTGAGAAGAGTGAAATTATGCTGTTTTGAAAACTATGGCAGGTCAGATTTTCTGCCTAATGATATAAGAAGATTTCTCTCAAAAATACACATTATTTCAAAGACTTATTGGCTGTGAAATAAGTTAAGGGTATTTCAAATGGCTTGTCTGCAAAGAAAGGTGAGATGTAGGGAATCACAGAAAGTCGAGGGGAAAATATGTCAATATATACATTGCGATATGGTGAACTAAGCCTTAGGCCAGCAACAAAGGAGAGGACCTGACCCTTAGAAACTTACAAGTAAGCTGGAATCTTCAAAAGTTCAAATCTTTCTAAGTAAAAAGATTTATTAAAATGAATAACCAAGTGTTTTAATTGACATCAGATGATCAAAACAACAAACCCTGAGAACATAGAAAAAATATAAATAAAGATATGAGCAGAACTGAATACAACAGAAAACGTATAAAATTGAGGTGATTTAGTAAGTCCAAAGAATATTCTTTGAAAAGATTTAAAAGACACACTTTGATTAAGGAAAACATAAACATATGTAAAGAATATACAGAAAGAATCAGGACAATGTTATAGCAGAGAATATATGAAATGCCAGTAAATTAGAACATTTCTGTAAAGGGGACCATTTCCTAGCTCCTAAAGTTGACCAAAACTGACACAAGAGGAAATCATTGAAGGTCATCATGTCTGCCCTTGGCATTCTTGGAACGCCCTGGCCTCAGAATGCAGCATCGGTAGTCCATGGTAACCTGCGGAGAGGGGGCGGGGCTGAAGGAGGTTGGAACACTGCCCTCACTGAGGGAGTGGGTGTGGCCATCTCTGCTGTGACTGAACAAAGGGCAGGGGAGCAGGGGTCCCAGGGCAGGGCCCTCAGAGCCCAGCAGGACCAGGGGAGTGTCACAAGCATTTGGCCCAGGCCAAAGGGCGCCTTCTTTGTCTGCACAGCTTCCCAAACACTCACATTTCCACTCAGGCCGCCCTCTTTGTTGAAGTGTGTGTGGAACGTGTCCTCGCAGTACACCTCGCTGCACAGCTAACCATAGGACTGGGCATCGTACCTTCCTGCCAGGTGACCGAAGTTCGCAGGCAGATGGGTCCCTGGGACCAACGCGGAGAGGCTCCTGCCCTGACCACAGGTCGACCACAGCCGCTGCCCCAGATCGGGGGTTGCAAAGCAGCCCTGTCTGAATTCCCTGCCTCTAGAGGGAGTATTGGACCAACACTTCTAAAAAATGGGGTCCTTGCGGGCAACTCATCGGAGGGACACAAAAAAATCTTTGCCGACTTTCTCCTGAAGCTTACGAGCGTTCATACTTAAGCCTTTTACAATGTCAGCTGTTTAGCTAAACATGAGCTCATGATCTAAATTTACACAATAATGAAGAAATCAGCTACAAGGGAGACAATCAGCAAAAACAATCAATATGAGAATTAGTTTCCCAAGGCCACCCATCAGATGTTGGAATAATCAGGTGCAAGGCAGAATATATACATAAAACTGGAAATGAAACAAGGAACAAGGATGTTTTCAAAGACTGGTAGGATCTCTAAAACATTTGTAAAGTACATGTCATTGATAAAGCTAAATACTCAAAGGTTGTGTAATACAACAGATTAATCATTGAGAAGAGTGAAATTATGCTGTTTTGAAAACTATGGCAGGTCAGATTTTCTGCCTAATGATATAAGAAGATTTCTCTCAAAAATACACATTATTTCAAAGACTTATTGGCTGTGAAATAAGTTAAGGGTATTTCAAATGGCTTGTCTGCAAAGAAAGGTGAGATGTAGGGAATCACAGAAAGTCGAGGGGAAAATATGTTAATATATACATTGCTATATGGTGAACTAAGCCTTAGGCCAGCAACAATGGAGAGGACCTGACCCTTAGAAACTTACAAGTAAGCTGGAATCTTCAAAAGTTCAAATCTTTCTAAGTAAAAAGGTTTATTAAAATGAATAACCAAGTGTTTTAATTGACATCAGATGATCAAAACAACAAACACTGGGAACATAGAAAAAATATAAATAAAGATATGAGCAGAACTTAATACAACAGAAAACGTATAAAATTGAGGTGATTTAGTAAGTCCAAAGAATATTCTTTGAAAAGATTTAAAAGACACACTTTGATTAAGGAAAACATAAACATATGTAAAGAATATACAGAAAGAATCAGGACAATGTTACAGCAGAGAATATATGAAATGCCAGTAAATTTGAACATTTCTGTAAAGGGGACCATTTCCTAGCTCCTAAAGTTGACCAAAACTGACACAAGAGGAAATCATTGAAGGTCATCATGTCTGCCCTTGGCATTCTTGGAACGCCCTGGCCTCAGAATGCAGCATCGGTAGTCCATGGTAACCTGCGGAGAGGGGGTGGGGCTGAAGGAGGTTGGAACACTGCCCTCACTGAGGGAGTGGGTGTGGCCATCTCTGCTGTGACTGAACAAAGGGCAGGGGAGCAGGGGGCCCAGGGCAGGGCCCTCAGAGCACGGCAGGACCAGGGGAGTGTCACAAGCATTTGGCCCAGGCCAAAGGGTGCCTTCTTTGTCCGCACAGCTTCCCAAACACTCACATTTCCACTCAGGCCGCCCTCTTTGTTGAAGTGTGTGTGGAACGTGTCCTCGCAGTACACCTCGCTGCACAGCTAACCATAGGACTGGGCATCGTACCTTCCTGCCAGGTGACCGAAGTTCGCAGGCAGATGGGTCACTGGGACCAACGCGGAGAGGCTCCTGCCCTGACCACAGGTCGACCACAGCCGCTGCCCCAGATCGGGGGTTGCAAAGCAGCCCTGTCTGAATCCCCTGCCTCTAGAGGGAGTATTGGACCAACACTTCTAAAAAAGGGGGTCCTTGCGGGCAACTCATCGGAGGGACACAAAAAAATCTTTGCGGACTTTCTCCTGAAGCTTACGAGCGTTCACACTTAAGCCTTTTACAATGTCAGCTGTTTAGCTAAACATGAGCTCATGATCTAAATTTACACAATAATGAAGAAATCAGCTACAAGGGGAGACAATCAGCAAAAACAATCAATATGAGAATTAGTTTCCCAAGGCCACCCATCAGATGTTGGAATAATCAGGTGCAAGGCAGAATATATACATAAAACTGGAACTGGAACAAGGAACAAGGATGTTTTCAAAGACTGGTAGGATCTCTAAAACATTTGTAAAGTACATGTCATTGATAAAGCTAAATACTCAAAGGTTGTGTAATACAACAGATTAATCATTGAGAAGAGTGAAATTATGCTGTTTTGAAAACTATGGCAGGTCAGATTTTCTGCCTAATGATATAAGAAGATTTCTCTCAAAAATACACATTATTTCAAAGACTTATTGGCTGTGAAATAAGTGAAGGGTATTTCAAATGGCTTGTCTGCAAAGAAAGGTGAGATGTAGGGAATCACAGAAAGTCGAGGGGAAAATATGTCAATATATACATTGCTATATGGTGAACTAAGCCTTAGGCCAGCAACAATGGAGAGGACCTGACCCTTAGAAACTTACAAGTAAGCTGGAATCTTCAAAAGTTCAAATCTTTCTAAGTAAAAAGGTTTATTAAAATGAATAACCAAGTGTTTTAATTGACATCAGATGATCAAAACAACAAACCCTGAGAACATAGAAAAAATATAAATAAAGATATGAGCAGAACTTAATACAACAGAAAACGTATAAAATTGAGGTGATTTAGTAAGTCCAAAGAATATTCTTTGAAAAGATTTAAAAGACACACTTTGATTAAGGAAAACATAAACATATGTAAAGAATATACAGAAAGAATCAGGACAATGTTACAGCAGAGAATATATGAAATGCCAGTAAATTTGAACATTTCTGTAAAGGGGACCATTTCCTAGCTCCTAAAGTTGACCAAAACTGACACAAGAGGAAATCATTGAAGGTCATCATGTCTGCCCTTGGCATTCTTGGAACGCCCTGGCCTCAGAATGCAGCATCGGTAGTCCATGGTAACCTGCGGAGAGGGGGTGGGGCTGAAGGAGGTTGGAACACTGCCCTCACTGAGGGAGTGGGTGTGGCCATCTCTGCTGTGACTGAACAAAGGGCAGGGGAGCAGGGGGCCCAGGGCAGGGCCCTCAGAGCCCGGCAGGACCAGGGGAGTGTCACAAGCATTTGGCCCAGGCCAAAGGGCGCCTTCTTTGTCCGCACAGCTTCCCAAACACTCACATTTCCACTCAGGCCGCCCTCTTTGTTGAAGTGTGTGTGGAACGTGTCCTCGCAGTACACCTCGCTGCACAGCTAACCATAGGACTGGGCATCGTACCTTCCTGCCAGGTGACCGAAGTTCGCAGGCAGATGGGTCACTGGGACCAACGCGGAGAGGCTCCTGCCCTGACCACAGGTCGACCACAGCCGCTGCCCCAGATCGGGGGTTGCAAAGCAGCCCTGTCTGAATCCCCTGCCTCTAGAGGGAGTATTGGACCAACACTTCTAAAAAATGGGGTCCTTGCGGGCAACTCATCGGAGGGACACAAAAAAATCTTTGCCGACTTTCTCCTGAAGCTTACGAGCGTTCACTCTTAAGCCTTTTACAATGTCAGCTGTTTAGCTAAACATGAGCTCATGATCTAAATTTACACAATAATGAAGAAATCAGATACAAGGGGAGACAATCAGCAAAAACAATCAATATGAGAATTAGTTTCCCAAGGCCACCCATCAGATGTTGGAATAATCAGGTGCAAGGCAGAATATATACATAAAACTGGAACTGGAACAAGGAACAAGGATGTTGTCAAAGACTGGTAGGATCTCTAAAACATTTGTAAAGTACATGTCATTGATAAAGCTAAATACTCAAAGGTTGTGGAATACAACAGATTAATCATTGAGAAGAGTGAAATTATGCTGTTTTGAAAACTATGTCAGGTCAGATTTTCTGCCTAATGATATAAGAAGATTTCTCTCAAAAATACACATTATTTCAAAGACTTATTGGCTGTGAAAAAAGTGAAGGGTATTTCAAATGGCTTGTCTGCAAAGAAAGGTGAGATGTAGGGAATCACAGAAAGTCGAGGGGAAAATATGTCAATATATACATTGCTATATGGTGAACTAAGCCTTAGGCCAGCAACAATGGAGAGGACCTGACCCTTAGAAACTTACAAGTAAGCTGGAATCTTCAAAAGTTCAAATCTTTATAAGTAAAAAGATTTATTAAAATGAATAACCAAGTGTTTTAATTGACATCAGATGATCAAAACAACAAACCCTGAGAACATAGAAAAAATATAAATAAAGATATGAGCAGAACTTAATATAACAGAAAACGTATAAAATTGAGGTGATTTAGTAAGTCCAAAGAATATTCTTTGAAAAGATTTAAAAGACACACTTTGATTAAGGAAAACAAAAACATAAGTAAAGAATATACAGAAAGAATCAGGACAATGTTATAGCAGAGAATATATGAAATGCCAGTAAATTTGAACATTTCTGTAAAGGGGACCATTTCCTAGCTCCTAAAGTTGACCAAAACTGACACAAGAGGAAATCATTGAAGGTCATCATGTCTGCCCTTGGCATTCTTGGAACGCCCTGGCCTCAGAATGCAGCATGGGTAGTCCATGGTAACCTGCGGAGAGGGGGCGGGGCTGAAGGAGGTTGGAACACTGCCCTCACTGAGGGAGTGGGTGTGGCCATCTCTGCTGTGACTGAACAAAGGGCAGGGGAGCAGGGGGCCCAGGGCAGGGCCCTCAGAGTCTGGCAGGCCCAGGGGTGTGTCACAAGCATTTGGCCCAGGCCAAAGGGTGCCTTCTTTGTCCGCACAGCTTCCCAAACACTCACCTTTCCACTCAGGCCGCCCTCTTTGTTGAAGTGTGTGTGGAACGTGTCCTCGCAGTACACCTCGCTGCACAGCTAACCATAGGACTGGGCATCGTACCTTCCTGCCAGGTGACCGAAGTTCGCAGGCAGATGGGTCCCTGGGACCAACGCGGAGAGGCTCCTGCCCTGACCACAGGTCGACCACAGCCGCTGCCCCAGATCGGGGGCCGCAAAGCAGCCCTGTCTGAATCCCCTGCCTCTAGAGGGAGTATTGGACTAACACTTCTAAAAAATGGGGTCCTTGCGGGCAACTCATCGGAGGGACACAAATAAATCTTTGCCGACATTCTCCTGAAGCTTACGAGCGTTCACACTTAAGCCTGTTACAATGTCAGCTGTTTAGCTAAACATGAGCTCATGATCTATATTTACACAATAATGAAGAAATCAGCTACAAGTGGAGACAATCAGCAAAAACAATCAATATGAGAATTAGTTTCCCAAGGCCATCCATCAGATGTTGGAATAATCAGGTGCAAGGCAGAAAATATACATAAAACTGGAACTGAAACAAGCAACAAGGATGTTTTGAAAGACTGGTAGGATCTCTAAAACATTTGTAAAGTACATGTCATTGATAAAGCTAAATACCCAAGGTTGTGTAATACAACAGATTAATCATTGAGAAGAGTGAAATTATGCTGATTTGAAAACTATGGCAGGTCAGATTTTCTGCCTAATGATATAAGAAGATTTCTCTCAAAAATACACATTATTTCAAAGACTTATTGGCTGTGAAATAAGTTAAGGGTATTTCAAATGGCTTGTCTGCAAAGAAAGGTGAGATGTAGGGAATCACAGAAAGTCGAGGGGAAAATATGTCAATATATACATTGCTATATGGTGAACTAAGCCTTAGGCCAGCAACAATGGAGAGGACCTGACCCTTAGAAACTTACAAGTAAGCTGGAATCTTCAAAAGTTCAAATCTTTCTAAGTAAAGAGATTTATTAAAATGAATAACCAAGTGTTTTAATTGACATCAGATGATCAAAACAACAAACCCTGAGAACATAGAAAAAATATAAATAAAGACATGAGCAGAACTGAATACAACAGAAAACGTATAAAATTGAGGTGATTTAGTAAGTCCAAAGAATATTCTTTTAAAAGATTTAAAAGACACACTTTGATTAAGGAAAACATAAACATATGTAAAGAATATACAGAAAGAATCAGGACAATGTTATAGCAGAGAATATATGAAATGCCAGTAAATTTGAACATTTCTGTAAAGGGGACCATTTCCTAGCTCCTAAAGTTGACCAAAACTGACACAAGAGGAAATCATTGAAGGTCATCATGTCTGCCCTTGGCATTCTTGGAACGCCCTGGCCTCAGAATGCAGCATCGGTAGTCCATGGTAACCTGCGGAGAGGGGGTGGGGCTGAAGGAGGTTGCAACACTGCCCTCACTGAGGGAGTGGGTGTGGCCATCTCTGCTGTGACTGAACAAAGGGCAGGGGAGCAGGGGGCCCAGGGCAGGGCCCTCAGAGCCCGGCAGGACCAGGGGAGTGTCACAAGCATTTGGCCCAGGCCAAAGGGCGCCTTCTTTGTCCGCACAGCTTCCCAAACACTCACATTTCCACTCAGGCCGCCCTCTTTGTTGAAGTGTGTGTGGAACGTGTCCTCGCAGTACACCTCGCTGCACAGCTAACCATAGGACTGGGCATCGTACCTTCCTGCCAGGTGACCGAAGTTCGCAGGCAGATGGGTCCCTGGGACCAACGCGGAGAGGCTCCTGCCCTGACCACAGGTCGACCACAGCCGCTGCCCCAGATCGGGGGTTGCAAAGCAGCCCTGTCTGAATCCCCTGCCTCTAGAGGGAGTATTGGACCAACACTTCTAAAAAATGGGGTCCTTGCGGGCAACTCATCGGAGGGACACAAAAAAATCTTTGCCGACTTTCTCCTGAAGCTTACGAGCGTTCACACTTAAGCCTTTTACAATGTCAGCTGTTTAGCTAAACATGAGCTCATGATCTAAATTTACACAATAATGAAGAAATCAGATACAAGGGGAGACAATCAGCAAAAACAATCAATATGAGAATTAGTTTCCCAAGGCCACCCATCAGATGTTGGAATAATCAGGTGCAAGGCAGAATATATACATAAAACTGGAACTGGAACAAGGAACAAGGATGTTTTCAAAGACTGGTAGGATCTCTAAAACATTTGTAAAGTACATGTCATTGATAAAGCTAAATACTCAAAGGTTGTGTAATACAACAGATTAATCATTGAGAAGAGTGAAATTATGCTGTTTTGAAAACTATGGCAGGTCAGATTTTCTGCCTAATGATATAAGAAGATTTCTCTCAAAACTACACATTATTTCAAAGACTTATTGGCTGTGAAATAAGTGAAGGGTATTTCAAATGGCTTGTCTGCAAAGAAAGGTGAGATGTAGGGAATCACAGAAAGTCGAGGGGAAAATATGTCAATATATACATTGCTAAATGGTGAACTAAGCCTTAGGCCAGCAACAATGGAGAGGACCTGACCCTTAGAAACTTACAAGTAAGCTGGAATCTTCAAAATTTCAAATCTTTATAAGTAAAAAGATTTATTAAAATGAATAACCAAGTGTTTTAATTGACATCAGATGATCAAAACAACAAACCCTGAGAACATAGAAAAAATATAAATAAAGATATGAGCAGAACTTAATACAACAGAAAACGTATAAAATTGAGGTGATTTAGTAAGTCCAAAGAATATTCTTTGAAAAGATTTAAAAGACACACTTTGATTAAGGAAAACAAAAACATAAGTAAAGAATATACAGAAAGAATCAGGACAATGTTATAGCAGAGAATATATGAAATGCCAGTAAATTTGAACATTTCTGTAAAGGGGACCATTTCCTAGCTCCTAAAGTTGACCAAAACTGACACAAGAGGAAATCATTGAAGGTCATCATGTCTGCCCTTGGCATTCTCGGAACGCCCTGGCCTCAGAATGCAGCATCTGGTAGTCCATGGTAACCTGCGGAGAGGGGGCGGGGCTGAAGAAGGTTGGAACACTGCCCTCACTGAGGGAGTGGGTGTGGCCATCTCTGCTGTGACTGAACAAAGGGCAGGGGAGCAGGGGGCCCAGGGCAGGGCCCTCAGAGGCCAGCAGGCCCAGGGGTGTGTCACAAGCATTTGGCCCAGGCCAAAGGGCACCTTCTTTGTCCGCACAGCTTCCCAAACACTCACATTTCCACTCAGGCCGCCCTCTTTGTTGAAGTGTGTGTGGAACGTGTCCTCGCAGTACACCTCGCTGCACAGCTAACCATAGGACTGGGCATCGTACCTTCCTGCCAGGTGACTGAAGTTCGCAGGCAGATGGGTCCCTGGGACCAACGCGGAGAGGCTCCTGCCCTGACCACAGATCGACCACAGCCGCTGCCCCCGATCGGGGGCCGCAAAGCAGCCCTGTCTGAATCCCCTGCCTCTAGAGGCAGTATTGGACCAACACTTCTAAAAAATGGGGTCCTTGCGGGCAACTCATCGGAGGGACACAAATAAATTGTTGCCGACTTTCTCCTGGAGCTTACGAGCGTTCACACTTAAGCCTGATACAATGTCAGCTGTTTAGCTAAACATGAGCTCATGATCTAAATTTACACAATAATGAAGAAATCAGATACAAGGGGAGACAATCAGCAAAAACAATCAATATGAGAATTAGTTTCCCAAGGCCATCCATCAGATGTTGGAATAATCAGGTGCAAGGCAGAAAATATACATAAAACTGGAACTGAAACAAGGAACAAGGATGTTTACTAAGACTGGTAGGATCTCTAAAACATTTGTAAAGTACATGTCATTGATAAAGCTAAATACTCAAAGGTTGTGTAATACAACAGATTAATCATTGAGAAGAGTGAAATTATGCTGTTTTGAAAACTATGGCAGGTCAGATTTTCTGCCTAATGATATAAGAAGATTTCTCTCAAAAATACACATTATTTCAAAGACTTATTGGCTGTGAAATAAGTTAAGGGTATTTCAAATGGCTTGTCTGCAAAGAAAGGTGAGATGTAGGGAATCACAGAAAGTCGAGGGGAAAATATGTCAATATATACATTGCGATATGGTGAACTAAGCCTTAGGCCAGCAACAATGGAGAGGACATGACCCTTAGAAACTTACAAGTAAGCTGGAATCTTCAAAAGTTCAAATCTTTCTAAGTAAAAAGATTTATTAAAATGAATAACCAAGTGTTTTAATTGACATCAGATGATCAAAACAACAAACCCTGAGAACATAGAAAAAATATAAATAAAGATATGAGCAGAACTGAATACAACAGAAAACGTATAAAATTGAGGTGATTTAGTAAGTCCAAAGAATATTCTTTGAAAAGATTTAAAAGACACACTTTGATTAAGGAAAACATAAACATAAGTAAAGAATATACAGAAAGAATCAGGACAATGTTATAGCAGAGAATATATGAAATGCCAGTAAATTTGAACATTTCTGTAAAGGGGACCATTTCCTAGCTCCTAAAGTTGACCAAAACTGACACAAGAGGAAATCATTGAAGGTCATCATGTCTGCCCTTGGCATTCTTGGAACGCCCTGGCCTCAGAATGCAGCATCAGTAGTCCATGGTAACCTGCGGAGAGGGGGTGGGGCTGAAGGAGGTTGGAACACTGCCCTCACTGAGGGAGTGGGTGTGGCCATCTCTGCTGTGACTGAACAAAGGGCAGGGGAGCAGGGGTCCCAGGGCAGGGCCCTCAGAGCCCGGCAGGACCAGGGGAGTGTCACAAGCATTTGGCCCAGGCCAAAGGGCGCCTTCTTTGTCCGCACAGCTTCCCAAACACTCACATTTCCACTCAGGCCGCCCTCTTTGTTGAAGTGTGTGTGGAACGTGTCCTCGCAGTACACCTCGCTGCACAGCTAACCATAGGACTGGGCATCGTACCTTCCTGCCAGGTGACTGAAGTTCGCAGTAAGATGGGTCACTGGGACCAACGCGGAGAGGCTCCTGCCCTGACCACAGGTCGACCACAGCCGCTGCCCCAGATCGGGGGTTGCAAAGCAGCCCTGTCTGAATCCCCTGCCTCTAGAGGGAGTATTGGACCAACACTTCTAAAAAATGGGGTCCTTGCGGGCAACTCATCAGAGGGACACAAAAAAATCTTTGCCGACTTTCTCCTGAAGCTTACGAGCGTTCACACTTAAGCCTTTTACAATGTCAGCTGTTTAGCTAAACATGAGCTCATGATCTAAATTTACACAATAAATGAAGAAATCAGCTACAAGGGGAGACAATCAGCAAAAACAATCAATATGAGAATTAGTTTCCCAAGGCCACCCATCAGATGTTGGAATAATCAGGTGCAAGGCAGAATATATACATAAAACTGGAACTGGAACAAGGAACAAGGATGTTTTCAAAGACTGGTAGGATCTCTAAAACATTTGTAAAGTACATGTCATTGATAAAGCTAAATACTCAAAGGTTGTGTAATACAACAGATTAATCATTGAGAAGAGTGAAATTATGCTGTTTTGAAAACTATGGCAGGTCAGATTTTCTGCCTAATGATATAAGAAGATTTCTCTCAAAAATACACATTATTTCAAAGACTTATTGGCTGTGAAATAAGTGAAGGGTATTTCAAATGGCTTGTCTGCAAAGAAAGGTGAGATGTAGGGAATCACAGAAAGTCGAGGGGAAAATATGTCAATATATACATTGCTATATAGTGAACTAAGCCTTAGGCCAGCAACAATGGAGAGGACCTGACCCTTAGAAACTTACAAGTAAGCTGGAATCTTCAAAAGTTCAAATCTTTATAAGTAAAAAGATTTATTAAAATGAATAACCAAGTGTTTTAATTGACATCAGATGATCAAAACAACAAACCCTGAGAACATAGAAAAAATATAAATAAAGATATGAGCAGAACTGAATACAACAGAAAACGTATAAAATTGAGGTGATTTAGTAAGTCCAAAGAATATTCTTTGAAAAGATTTAAAAGACACACTGTGATTAAGGAAAACATAAACATATGTAAAGAATATACAGAAAGAATCAGGACAATGTTATAGCAGAGAATATATGAAATGCCAGTAAATTTGAACATTTCTGTAAAGGGGACCATTTCCTAGCTCCTAAAGTTGACCAAAACTGACACAAGAGGAAATCATTGAAGGTCATCATGTCTGCCCTTGGCATTCTTGGAACGCCCTGGCCTCAGAATGCAGCATCGGTAGTCCATGGTAACCTGCGGAGAGGGGGTGGGGCTGAAGGAGGTTGGAACACTGCCCTCACTGAGGGAGTGGGTGTGGCCATCTCTGCTGTGACTGAACAAAGGGCAGGGGAGCAGGGGGCCCAGGGCAGGGCCCTCAGAGCCCGGCAGGACCAGGGGAGTGTCACAAGCATTTGGCCCAGGCCAAAGGGAGCCTTCTTTGTCTGCACAGCTTCCCAAACACTCACATTTCCACTCAGGCCGCCCTCTTTGTTGAAGTGTGTGTGAAACGTGTCCTCGCAGTACACCTCGCTGCACAGCTAACCATAGGACTGGGCATCATACCTTCCTGCCACGTGACCGAAGTTCGCAGGCAGATGGGTCACTGGGACCAACGCGGAGAGGCTCCTGGCCTGACCACAGGTCGACCACAGCCGCTGCCCCAGATCGGGGGTTGCAAAGCAGCCCTGTCTGAATCCCCTGCCTCTAGAGGGAGTATTGGACCAACACTTTTAAAAAATGGGGTCCTTGCGGGCAACTCATCAGAGGGACACAAAAAAATCTTTGCCGACTTTCTCCTGAAGCTTACGAGCGCTCACACTTAAACCTGTTACAATGTCAGCTGTTTAGCTAAACATGAGCTCATGATCTAAATTTACACAATAATGAAGAAATCAGCTACAAGGGGAGACAATCAGCAAAAACAATCAATATGAGAATTAGTTTCCCAAGGCCACCCATCAGATGTTGGAATAATCAGGTGCAAGGCAGAATATATACATAAAACTGGAACTGGAACAAGGAACAAGGATGTTTTCAAAGACTGGTAGGATCTCTAAAACATTTGTAAAGTACATGTCATTGATAAAGCTAAATACTCAAAGGTTGTGTAATACAACAGATTAATCATTGAGAAGAGTGAAATTATGCTGTTTTGAAAACTATGGCAGGTCAGATTTTCTGCCTAATGATATAAGAAGATTTCTCTCAAAAATACACATTATTTCAAAGACTTATTGGCTGTGAAATAAGTGAAGGGTATTTCAAATGGCTTGTCTGCAAAGAAAGGTGAGATGTAGGGAATCACAGAAAGTCGAGGGGAAAATATGTCAATATATACATTGCTATATGGTGAACTAAGCCTTAGGCCAGCAACAATGGAGAGGACCTGACCCTTAGAAACTTACAAGTAAGCTGGAATCTTCAAAAGTTCAAATCTTTCTAAGTAAAAAGATTTATTAAAATGAATAACCAAGTGTTTTCATTGACATCAGATGATCAAAACAACAAACCCTGAGAACATAGAAAAAATATAAATAAAGATATGAGCAGAACTTAATACAACAGAAAACGTATAAAATTGAGGTGATTTAGTAAGTCCAAAGAATATTCTTTGAAAAGATTTAAAAGACACACTTTGATTAAGGAAAACATAAACATATGTAAAGAATATACAGAAAGAATCAGGACAATGTTATAGCAGAGAATATATGAAATGCCAGTAAATTTGAACATTTCTGTAAAGGGGACCATTTCCTAGCTCCTAAAGTTGACCAAAACTGACACAAGAGGAAATCATTGAAGGTCACCATGTCTGCCCTTGGCATTCTTGGAACGCCCTGGCCTCAGAATGCAGCATCGGTAGTCCATGGTAACCTGCGGAGAGGGGGTGGGGCTGAAGGAGGTTGGAACACTGCCCTCACTGAGGGAGTGGGTGTGGCCATCTCTGCTGTGACTGAACAAAGGGCAGGGGAGCAGGGGGCCCAGGGCAGGGCCCTCAGAGCCCGGCAGGACCAGGGGAGTGTCACAAGCATTTGGCCCAGGCCAAAGGGCGCCTTCTTTCTCTGCACAGCTTCCCAAACACTCACATTTCCACTCAGGCCGCCCTCTTTGTTGAAGTGTGTGTGGAACGTGTCCTCGCAGTACACCTCGCTGCACAGCAAACCATAGGACTGGGCATCGTACCTTCCTGCCAGGTGACCGAAGTTCGCAGGCAGATGGGTCACTGGGACCAACGCGGAGAGGCTCCTGCCCTGACCACAGGTCGACCAGAGCCGCTGCCCCAGATCGGGGGTTGCAAAGCAGCCCTCTCTGAATCCCCTGCCTCTAGAGGGAGTATTGGACCAACACTTCTAAAAAATGGGGTCCTTGCGGGCAACTCATCAGAGGGACACAAAAAAATCTTTGCCGACTTTCTCCTGAAGCTTACGTGCGCTCACACTTAAACCTGTTACAATGTCAGCTGTTTAGCTAAACATGAGCTCATGATCTAAATTTACACAATAATGAAGAAATCAGCTACAAGGGGAGACAATCAGCAAAAACAATCAATATGAGAATTAGTTTCCCAAGGCCACCCATCAGATGTTGGAATAATCAGGTGCAAGGCAGAATATATACATAAAACTGGAACTGGAACAAGGAACAAGGATGTTTTCAAAGACTGGTAGGATCTCTAAAACATTTGTAAAGTACATGTCATTGATAAAGCTAAATACTCAAAGGTTGTGTAATACAACAGATTAATCATTGAGAAGAGTGAAATTATGCTGTTTTGAAAACTATGGCAGGTCAGATTTTCTGCCTAATGATATAAGAAGATTTCTCTCAAAAATACACATTATTTCAAAGACTTATTGGCTGTGAAATAAGTGAAGGGTATTTCAAATGGCTTGTCTGCAAAGAAAGGTGAGATGTAGGGAATCACAGAAAGTCGAGGGGAAAATATGTCAATATATACATTGCTATATGGTGAACTAAGCCTTAGGCCAGCAACAATGGAGAGGACCTGACCCTTAGAAACTTACAAGTAAGCTGGAATCTTCAAAAGTTCAAATCTTTATAAGTAAAAAGATTTATTAAAATGAATAACCAAGTGTTTTAATTGACATCAGATGATCAAAACAACAAACCCTGAGAACATAGAAAAAATATAAATAAAGATATGAGCAGAACTGAATACAACAGAAAACGTATAAAATTGAGGTGATTTAGTAAGTCCAAAGAATATTCTTTGAAAAGATTTAAAAGACACACTTTGATTAAGGAAAACATAAACATATGTAAAGAATATACAGAAAGAATCAGGACAATGTTATAGCAGAGAATATATGAAATGCCAGTAAATTTGAACATTTCTGTAAAGGGGACCATTTCCTAGCTCCTAAAGTTGACCAAAACTGACACAAGAGGAAATCATTGAAGGTCACCATGTCTGCCCTTGGCATTCTTGGAACGCCCTGGCCTCAGAATGCAGCATCGGTAGTCCATGGTAACCTGCGGAGAGGGGGTGGGGCTGAAGGAGGTTGGAACACTGCCCTCACTGAGGGAGTGGGTGTGGCCATCTCTGCTGTGACTGAACAAAGGGCAGGGGAGCAGGGGGCCCAGGGCAGGGCCCTCAGAGCCCGGCAGGACCAGGGGAGTGTCACAAGCATTTGGCCCAGGCCAAAGGGCGCCTTCTTTGTCTGCACAGCTTCCCAAACACTCACATTTCCACTCAGGCCGCCCTCTTTGTTGAAGTGTGTGTGGAACGTGTCCTCGCAGTACACCTCGCTGCACAGCTAACCATAGGACTGGGCATCGTACCTTCCTGCCAGGTGACCGAAGTTCGCAGGCAGATGGGTCACTGGGACCAACGCGGAGAGGCTCCTGCCCTGACCACAGGTCGACCACAGCCGCTGCCCCAGATCGGGGGTTGCAAAGCAGCCCTGTCTGAATCCCCTGCCTCTAGAGGGAGTATTGGACCAACACTTCTAAAAAATGGGGTCCTTGCGGGCAACTCATCAGAGGGACACAAAAAAATCTTTGCCGACTTTCTCCTGAAGCTTACGAGCGCTCACACTTAAACCTGTTACAATGTCAGCTGTTTAGCTAAACATGAGCTCATGATCTAAATTTACACAATAATGAAGAAATCAGCTACAAGGGGAGACAATCAGCAAAAACAATCAATATGAGAATTAGTTTCCCAAGGCCACCCATCAGATGTTGGAATAATCAGGTGCAAGGCAGAATATATACATAAAACTGGAACTGGAACAAGGAACAAGGATGTTTTCAAAGACTGGTAGGATCTCTAAAACATTTGTAAAGTACATGTCATTGATAAAGCTAAATACTCAAAGGTTGTGTAATACAACAGATTAATCATTGAGAAGAGTGAAATTATGCTGTTTTGAAAACTATGGCAGGTCAGATTTTCTGCCTAATGATATAAGAAGATTTCTCTCAAAAATACACATTATTTCAAAGACTTATTGGCTGTGAAATAAGTGAAGGGTATTTCAAATGGCTTGTCTGCAAAGAAAGGTGAGATGTAGGGAATCACAGAAAGTCGAGGGGAAAATATGTCAATATATACATTGCTATATGGTGAACTAAGCCTTAGGCCAGCAACAATGGAGAGGACCTGACCCTTAGAAACTTACAAGTAAGCTGGAATCTTCAAAAGTTCAAATCTTTATAAGTAAAAAGATTTATTAAAATGAATAACCAAGTGTTTTAATTGACATCAGATGATCAAAACAACAAACCCTGAGAACATAGAAAAAATATAAATAAAGATATGAGCAGAACTTAATACAACAGAAAACGTATAAAATTGAGGTGATTTAGTAAGTCCAAAGAATATTCTTTGAAAAGATTTAAAAGACACACTTTGATTAAGGAAAACAAAAACATAAGTAAAGAATATACAGAAAGAATCAGGACAATGTTATAGCAGAGAATATATGAAATGCCAGTAAATTTGAACATTTCTGTAAAGGGGACCACTTCCTAGCTCCTAAAGTTGACCAAAACTGACACAAGAGGAAATCATTGAAGGTCATCATGTCTGCCCTTGGCATTCTCGGAACGCCCTGGCCTCAGAATGCAGCATCGGTAGTCCATGGTAACCTGCGGAGAGGGGGCGGGGCTGAAGGAGGTTGGAACACTGCCCTCACTGAGGGAGTGGGTGTGGCCATCTCTGCTGTGACTGAACAAAGGGCAGGGGAGCAGGGGGCCCAGGGCAGGGCCCTCAGAGCCCGGCAGGACCAGGGGAGTGTCACAAGCATTTGGCCCAGGCCAAAGGGCGCCTTCTTTGTCTGCACAGCTTCCCAAACACTCACATTTCCACTCAGGCCGCCCTCTTTGTTGAAGTGTGTGTGGAACGTGTCCTCGCAGTACACCTCGCTGCACAGCTAACCATAGGACTGGGCATCATACCTTCCTGCCACGTGACCGAAGTTCGCAGGCAGATGGGTCACTGGGACCAACGCGGAGAGGCTCCTGCCCTGACCACAGGTCGACCACAGCCGCTGCCCCAGATCGGGGGTTGCAAAGCAGCCCTGTCTGAATCCCCTGCCTCTAGAGGGAGTATTGGACCAACACTTCTAAAAAATGGGGTCCTTGCGGGCAACTCATCGGAGGGACACAAAAAAATCTTTGCCGACTTTCTCCTGAAGCTTACGAGCGTTCACACTTAAGCCTTTTACAATGTCAGCTGTTTAGCTAAACATGAGCTCATGATCTAAATTTACACAATAATGAAGAAATCAGCTACAAGGGGAGAGAATCAGCAAAAACAATCAATATGAGAATTAGTTTCCCAAGGCCACCCATCAGATGTTGGAATAATCAGGTGCAAGGCAGAATATATACATAAAACTGGAACTGGAACAAGGAACAAGGATGTTTTCAAAGACTGGTAGGATCTCTAAAACATTTGTAAAGTACATGTCATTGATAAAGCTAAATACTCAAAGGTTGTGTAATACAACAGATTAATCATTGAGAAGAGTGAAATTATGCTGTTTTGAAAACTATGGCAGGTCAGATGTTCTGCCTAATGATATAAGAAGATTTCTCTCAAAAATGCACATTATTTCAAAGACTTATTGGCTGTGAAATAAGTTAAGGGTATTTCAAATGGCTTGTCTGCAAAGAAAGGTGAGATGTAGGGAATCACAGAAAGTCGAGGGGAAAATATGTCAATATATACATTGCTATATAGTGAACTAAGCCTTAGGCCAGCAACAATGGAGAGGACCTGACCCTTAGAAACTTACAAGTAAGCTGGAATCTTCAAAAGTTCAAATCTTTATAAGTAAAAAGATTTATTAAAATGAATAACCAAGTGTTTTAATTGACATCAGATGATCAAAACAACAAACCCTGAGAACATAGAAAAAATATAAATAAAGATATGAGCAGAACTGAATACAACAGAAAACGTATAAAATTGAGGTGATTTAGTAAGTCCAAAGAATATTCTTTGAAAAGATTTAAAAGACACACTGTGATTAAGGAAAACATAAACATATGTAAAGAATATACAGAAAGAATCAGGACAATGTTATAGCAGAGAATATATGAAATGCCAGTAAATTTGAACATTTCTGTAAAGGGGACCATTTCCTAGCTCCTAAAGTTGACCAAAACTGACACAAGAGGAAATCATTGAAGGTCATCATGTCTGCCCTTGGCATTCTTGGAACGCCCTGGCCTCAGAATGCAGCATCGGTAGTCCATGGTAACCTGCGGAGAGGGGGTGGGGCTGAAGGAGGTTGGAACACTGCCCTCACTGAGGGAGTGGGTGTGGCCATCTCTGCTGTGACTGAACAAAGGGCAGGGGAGCAGGGGGCCCAGGGCAGGGCCCTCAGAGCCCGGCAGGACCAGGGGAGTGTCACAAGCATTTGGCCCAGGCCAAAGGGAGCCTTCTTTGTCTGCACAGCTTCCCAAACACTCACATTTCCACTCAGGCCGCCCTCTTTGTTGAAGTGTGTGTGAAACGTGTCCTCGCAGTACACCTCGCTGCACAGCTAACCATAGGACTGGGCATCATACCTTCCTGCCACGTGACCGAAGTTCGCAGGCAGATGGGTCACTGGGACCAACGCGGAGAGGCTCCTGGCCTGACCACAGGTCGACCACAGCCGCTGCCCCAGATCGGGGGTTGCAAAGCAGCCCTGTCTGAATCCCCTGCCTCTAGAGGGAGTATTGGACCAACACTTCTAAAAAATGGGGTCCTTGCGGGCAACTCATCAGAGGGACACAAAAAAATCTTTGCCGACTTTCTCCTGAAGCTTACGAGCGCTCACACTTAAACCTGTTACAATGTCAGCTGTTTAGCTAAACATGAGCTCATGATCTAAATTTACACAATAATGAAAAAATCAGCTACAAGGGGAGACAATCAGCAAAAACAATCAATATGAGAATTAGTTTCCCAAGGCCACCCATCAGATGTTGGAATAATCAGGTGCAAGGCAGAATATATACATAAAACTGGAACTGGAACAAGGAACAAGGATGTTTTCAAAGACTGGTAGGATCTCTAAAACATTTGTAAAGTACATGTCATTGATAAAGCTAAATACTCAAAGGTTGTGTAATACAACAGATTAATCATTGAGAAGAGTGAAATTATGCTGTTTTGAAAACTATGGCAGGTCAGATGTTCTGCCTAATGATATAAGAAGATTTCTCTCAAAAATGCACATTATTTCAAAGACTTATTGGCTGTGAAATAAGTGAAGGGTATTTCAAATGGCTTGTCTGCAAAGAAAGGTGAGATGTAGGGAATCACAGAAAGTCGAGGGGAAAATATGTCAATATATACATTGCTATATGGTGAACTAAGACTTAGGCCAGCAACAATGGAGAGGACCTGACCCTTAGAAACTTACAAGTAAGCTGGAATCTTCAAAAGTTCAAATCTTTATAAGTAAAAAGATTTATTAAAATGAATAACCAAGTGTTTTAATTGACATCAGATGATCAAAACAACAAACCCTGAGAACATAGAAAAAATATAAATAAAGATATGAGCAGAACTGAATACAACAGAAAACGTATAAAATTGAGGTGATTTAGTAAGTCCAAAGAATATTCTTTGAAAAGATTTAAAAGACACACTGTGATTAAGGAAAACATAAACATATGTAAAGAATATACAGAAAGAATCAGGACAATGTTATAGCAGAGAATATATGAAATGCCAGTAAATTTGAACATTTCTGTAAAGGGGACCATTTCCTAGCTCCTAAAGTTGACCAAAACTGACACAAGAGGAAATCATTGAAGGTCATCATGTCTGCCCTTGGCATTCTTGGAACGCCCTGGCCTCAGAATGCAGCATCGGTAGTCCATGGTAACCTGCGGAGAGGGGGTGGGGCTGAAGGAGGTTGGAACACTGCCCTCACTGAGGGAGTGGGTGTGGCCATCTCTGCTGTGACTGAACAAAGGGCAGGGGAGCAGGGGGCCCAGGGCAGGGCCCTCAGAGCCCGGCAGGACCAGGGGAGTGTCACAAGCATTTGGCCCAGGCCAAAGGGCGCCTTCTTTGTCTGCACAGCTTCCCAAACACTCACATTTCCACTCAGGCCGCCCTCTTTGTTGAAGTGTGTGTGAAACGTGTCCTCGCAGTACACCTCGCTGCACAGCTAACCATAGGACTGGGCATCATACCTTCCTGCCACGTGACCGAAGTTCACAGGCAGATGGGTCACTGGGTCCAACGCGGAGAGGCTCCTGCCCTGACCACAGGTCGACCACAGCCGCTGCCCCAGATCTGGGGTTGCAAAGCAGCCCTGTCTGAATCCCCTGCCTCTAGAGGGAGTATTGGACCAACACTTCTAAAAAATGGGGTCCTTGCGGGCAACTCATCAGAGGGACACAAAAAAATCTTTGCCGACTTTCTCCTGAAGCTTACGAGCGCTCACACTTAAACCTGTTACAATGTCAGCTGTTTAGCTAAACATGAGCTCATGATCTAAATTTACACAATAATGAAGAAATCAGCTACAAGGGGAGACAATCAGCAAAAACAATCAATATGAGAATTAGTTTCCCAAGGCCACCCATCAGATGTTGGAATAATCAGGTGCAAGGCAGAATATATACATAAAACTGGAACTGGAACAAGGAACAAGGATGTTTTCAAAGACTGGTAGGATCTCTAAAACATTTGTAAAGTACATGTCATTGATAAAGCTAAATACTCAAAGGTTGTGTAATACAACAGATTGATCATTGAGAAGAGTGAAATTATGCTGTTTTGAAAACTATGGCAGGTCAGATTTTCTGCCTAATGATATAAGAAGATTTCTCTCAAAAATACACATTATTTCAAAGACTTATTGGCTGTGAAATAAGTGAAGGGTATTTCAAATGGCTTGTCTGCAAAGAAAGGTGAGATGTAGGGAATCACAGAAAGTCGAGGGGAAAATATGTCAATATATACATTGCTATATGGTGAACTAAGCCTTAGGCCAGCAACAATGGAGAGGACCTGACCCTTAGAAACTTACAAGTAAGCTGGAATCTTCAAAAGTTCAAATCTTTCTAAGTAAAAAGATTTATTAAAATGAATAACCAAGTGTTTTAATTGACATCAGATGATCAAAACAACAAACCCTGAGAACATAGAAAAAATATAAATAAAGATATGAGCAGAACTTAATACAACAGAAAACGTATAAAATTGAGGTGATTTAGTAAGTCCAAAGAATATTCTTTGAAAAGATTTAAAAGACACACTTTGATTAAGGAAAACAAAAACATAAGTAAAGAATATACAGAAAGAATCAGGACAATGTTATAGCAGAGAATATATGAAATGCCAGTAAATTTGAACATTTCTGTAAAGGGGACCACTTCCTAGCTCCTAAAGTTGACCAAAACTGACACAAGAGGAAATCATTGAAGGTCATCATGTCTGCCCTTGGCATTCTCGGAACGCCCTGGCCTCAGAATGCAGCATCGGTAGTCCATGGTAACCTGCGGAGAGGGGGCGGGGCTGAAGGAGGTTGGAACACTGCCCTCACTGAGGGAGTGGGTGTGGCCATCTCTGCTGTGACTGAACAAAGGGCAGGGGAGCAGGGGGCCCAGGGCAGGGCCCTCAGAGGCCAGCAGGCCCAGGGGTGTGTCACAAGCATTTGGCCCAGGCCAAAGGGCACCTTCTTTGTCCGCACAGCTTCCCAAACACTCACCTTTCCACTCAGGCCGCCCACTTTGTTGAAGTGTGTGTGGAACGTGTCCTCGCAGTACACCTCGCTGCACAGCTAACCATAGGACTGGGCATCGTACCTTCCTGCCAGGTGACTGAAGTTCGCAGGCAGATGTGTCCCTGGGACCAACGCAGAGAGGCTCCTGCCCTGACCACAGGTCGACCACAGCCGCTGCCCCCGATCGGGGGCCGCAAAGGAGCCCTGTCTGAATCCCCTGCCTCTAGAGGGAGTATTGGACCAACACTTCTAAAAAATGGGGTCCTTGCGGGCAACTCATCGGAGGGACACAAATAAATCGTTGCCGACTTTCTCCTGGAGCTTACGAGCGTTCACCCTTAAGCCTGATACAATGTCAGCGGTTTAGCTAAACATGAGCTCATGATCTAAATTTACACAATAATGAAGAAATCAGCTACAAGTGGAGACAATCAGCAAAAACAATCAATATGAGAATTAGTTTCCCAAGGCCATCCATCAGATGTTGGAATAATCAGGTGCAAGGCAGAAAATATACATAAAACTGGAACTGAAACAAGGAACAAGGATGTTTACTAAGACTGGTAGGATCTCTAAAACATTTGTAAAGTACATGTCATTGATAAAGCTAAATACTCAAAGGTTGTGTAATACAACAGATTAATCATTGAGAAGAGTGAAATTATGCGGTTTTGAAAACTATGGCAGGTCAGATTTTCTGCCTAATGATATAAGAAGATTTCTCTCAAAAATACACATTATTTCAAAGACTTATTGGCTGTGAAATAAGTGAAGGGTATTTCAAATGGCTTGTCTGCAAAGAAAGGTGAGATGTAGGGAATCACAGAAAGTCGAGGGGAAAACATGTCAATATATACATTGCTATATGGTGAACTAAGCCTTAGGCCAGCAACAATGGAGAGGACCTGACCCTTAGAAACTTACAAGTAAGCTGGAATCTTCAAAAGTTCAAATCTTTATAAGTAAAAAGATTTATTAAAATGAATAACCAAGTGTTTTAATTGACATCAGATGATCAAAACAACAAACCCTGAGAACATAGAAAAAAATATAAATAAAGATATGAGCAGAACTTAATACAACAGAAAACGTATAAAATTGAGGTGATTTAGTAAGTCCAAAGAATATTCTTTGAAAAGATTTAAAAGACACACTTTGATTAAGGAAAACATAAACATATGTAAAGAATATACACAAAGAATCAGGACAATGTTATAGCAGAGAATATATGAAATGCAGGTAAATTTGAACATTTCTGTAAAGGGGACCATTTCCTAGCTCCTAAAGTTGACCAAAACTGACACAAGAGGAAATCATTGAAGGTCATCATGTCTGCCCTTGGCATTCTTGGAACGCCCTGGCCTCAGAATGCAGCATCGGTAGTCCATGGTAACCTGCGGAGAGGGGGTGGGGCTGAAGGAGGTTGGAACACTGCCCTCACTGAGGGAGTGGGTGTGGCCATCTCTGCTGTGACTGAACAAAGGGCAGGGGAGCAGGGGGCCCAGGGCAGGGCCCTCAGAGCCCGGCAGGACCAGGGGAGTGTCACAAGCATTTGGCCCAGGCCAAAGGGCGCCTTCTTTGTCTGCACAGCTTCCCAAACACTCACATTTCCACTCAGGCCGCCCTCTTTGTTGAAGTGTGTGTGGAACGTGTCCTCGCAGTACACCTCGCTGCACAGCTAACCATAGGACTGGGCATCGTACCTTCCTGCCAGGTGACCGAAGTTCGCAGGCAGATGGGTCACTGGGACCAACGCGGAGAGGCTCCTGCCCTGACCACAGGTCGACCACAGCCGCTGCCCCAGATCGGGGGTTGCAAAGCAGCCCTGTCTGAATCCCCTGCCTCTAGAGGGAGTATTGGACCAACACTTCTAAAAAATGGGGTCCTTGCGGGCAACTCATCGGAGGGACACAAAAAAATCTTTGCCGACTTTCTCCTGAAGCTTACGAGCGTTCACACTTAAGCCTTTTACAATGTCAGCTGTTTAGCTAAACATGAGCTCATGATCTAAATTTACACAATAATGAAGAAATCAGCTACAAGGGGAGACAATCAGCAAAAACAATCAATATGAGAATTAGTTTCCCAAGGCCACCCATCAGATGTTGGAATAATCAGGTGCAAGGCAGAATATATACATAAAACTGGAACTGGAACAAGGAACAAGGATGTTTTCAAAGACTGGTAGGATCTCTAAAACATTTGTAAAGTACATGTCATTGATAAAGCTAAATACTCAAAGGTTGTGTAATACAACAGATTAATCATTGAGAAGAGTGAAATTATGCTGTTTTGAAAACTATGGCAGGTCAGATGTTCTGCCTAATGATATAAGAAGATTTCTCTCAAAAATACACATTATTTCAAAGACTTATTGGCTGTGAAATAAGTGAAGGGTATTTCAAATGGCTTGTCTGCAAAGAAAGGTGAGATGTAGGGAATCACAGAAAGTCGAGGGGAAAATATGTCAATATATACATTGCTATATGGTGAACTAAGCCTTAGGCCAGCAACAATGGAGAGGACCTGACCCTTAGAAACTTACAAGTAAGCTGGAATCTTCAAAAGTTCAAATCTTTCTAAGTAAAAAGATTTATTAAAATGAATAACCAAGTGTTTTAATTGACATCAGATGATCAAAACAACAAAACCTGAGAACATAGAAAAAATATAAATAAAGATATGAGCAGAACTTAATACAACAGAAAACGTATAAAATTGAGGTGATTTAGTAAGTCCAAAGAATATTCTTTGAAAAGATTTAAAAGACACACTTTGATTAAGGAAAACATAAACATATGTAAAGAATATACAGAAAGAATCAGGACAATGTTATAGCAGAGAATATATGAAATGCCAGTAAATTTGAACATTTCTGTAAAGGGGACCATTTCCTAGCTCCTAAAGTTGACCAAAACTGACACAAGAGGAAATCATTGAAGGTCACCATGTCTGCCCTTGGCATTCTTGGAACGCCCTGGCCTCAGAATGCAGCATCGGTAGTCCATGGTAACCTGCGGAGAGGGGGTGGGGCTGAAGGAGGTTGGAACACTGCCCTCACTGAGGGAGTGGGTGTGGCCATCTCTGCTGTGACTGAACAAAGGGCAGGGGAGCAGGGGGCCCAGGGCAGGGCCCTCAGAGGCCGGCAGGCCCATGGGTGTGTCACAAGCATTTGGCCCAGGCCAAAGGGCACCTTCTTTGTCCGCACAGCTTCCCAAACACTCACCTTTCCACTCAGGCCGCCCTCTTTGTTGAAGTGTGTGTGGAACGTGTCCTCGCAGTACACCTCGCTGCACAGCTAACCATAGGACTGGGCATCGTACCTTCCTGCCAGGTGACCGAAGTTCGCAGGCAGATGCGTCCCTGGGACCAACGCAGAGAGGCTCCTGCCCTGACCACAGGTCGACCACAGCCGCTGCCCCAGATCGGGGGCCGCAAAGCAGCCCTGTCTGAATCCCCTGCCTCTAGAGGGAGTATTGGACCAACACTTCTAAAAAATGGGGTCCTTGCGGGTAACTCATCGGAGGGACACAAATAAATCGTTGCCGACTTTCTCCTGGAGCTTACGAGCGTTCACACTTAAGCCTGATACAATGTCAGCTGTTTAGCTAAACATGAGCTCATGATCTAAATTTACACAATAATGAAGAAATCAGCTACAAGTGGAGACAATCAGCAAAAACAATCAATATGAGAATTAGTTTCCCAAGGCCATCCATCAGATGTTGGAATAATCAGGTGCAAAGCAGAAAATATACATAAAACTGGAACTGAAACAAGGAACAAGGATGTTTACTAAGACTGGTAGGATCTCTAAAACATTTGTAAAGTACATGTCATTGATAAAGCTAAATACTCAAAGGTTGTGTAATACAACAGATTAATCATTGAGAAGAGTGAAATTATGCGGTTTTGAAAACTATGGCAGGTCAGATTTTCTGCCTAATGATATAAGAAGATTTCTCTCAAAAATACACATTATTTCAAAGACTTATTGGCTGTGAAATAAGTGAAGGGTATTTCAAATGGCTTGTCTGCAAAGAAAGGTGAGATGTAGGGAATCACAGAAAGTCGAGGGGAAAATATGTCAATATATACATTGCTATATGGTGAACTAAGCCTTAGGCCAGCAACAATGGAGAGGACCTGACCCTTAGAAACTTACAAGTAAGCTGGAATCTTCAAAAGTTCAAATCTTTCTAAGTAAAAAGGTTTATTAAAATGAATAACCAAGTGTTTTAATTGACATCAGATGATCAAAACAACAAACCCTGAGAACATAGAAAAAATATAAATAAAGATATGAGCAGAACTTAATACAACAGAAAACGTATAAAATTGAGGTGATTTAGTAAGTCCAAAGAATATTCTTTGAAAAGATTTAAAAGACACACTTTGATTAAGGAAAACATAAACATATGTAAAGAATATACAGAAAGAATCAGGACAATGTTATAGCAGAGAATATATGAAATGCCAGTAAATTTGAACATTTCTGTAAAGGGGACCATTTCCTAGCTCCTAAAGTTGACCAAAACTGACACAAGAGGAAATCATTGAAGGTCATCATGTCTGCCCTTGGCATTCTTGGAACGCCCTGGCCTCAGAATGCAGCATCGGTAGTCCATGGTAACCTGCGGAGAGGGGGTGGGGCTGAAGGAGGTTGGAACACTGCCCTCACTGAGGGAGTGGGTGTGGCCATCTCTGCTGTGACTGAACAAAGGGCAGGGGAGCAGGGGGCCCAGGGCAGGGCCCTCAGAGCCCGGCAGGACCAGGGGAGTGTCACAAGCATTTGGCCCAGGCCAAAGGGCGCCTTCTTTGTCTGCACAGCTTCCCAAACACTCACATTTCCACTCAGGCCGCCCTCTTTGTTGAAGTGTGTGTGGAACGTGTCCTCGCAGTACACCTCGCTGCACAGCTAACCATAGGACTGGGCATCGTACCTTCCTGCCAGGTGACCGAAGTTCGCAGGCAGATGGGTCACTGGGACCAACGCGGAGAGGCTCCTGCCCTGACCACAGGTCGACCACAGCTGCTGCCCCAGATCGGGGGTTGCAAAGCAGCCCTGTCTGAATCCCCTGCCTCTAGAGGGAGTATTGGACCAACACTTCTAAAAAATGGGGTCCTTGCGGGCAACTCATCGGAGGGACACAAAAAAATCTTTGCCGACTTTCTCCTGAAGCTTACGAGCGTTCACACTTAAGCCTTTTACAATGTCAGCTGTTTAGCTAAACATGAGCTCATGATCTAAATTTACACAATAATGAAGAAATCAGCTACAAGGGGAGACAATCAGCAAAAACAATCAATATGAGAATTAGTTTCCCAAGGCCACCCATCAGATGTTGGAATAATCAGGTGCAAGGCAGAATATATACATAAAACTGGAACTGGAACAAGGAACAAGGATGTTTTCAAAGACTGGTAGGATCTCTAAAACATTTGTAAAGTACATGTCATTGATAAAGCTAAATACTCAAAGGTTGTGTAATACAACAGATTAATCATTGAGAAGAGTGAAATTATGCTGTTTTGAAAACTATGGCAGGTCAGATTTTCTGCCTAATGATATAAGAAGATTTCTCTCAAAAATACACATTATTTCAAAGACTTATTGGCTGTGAAATAAGTGAAGGGTATTTCAAATGGCTTGTCTGCAAAGAAAGGTGAGATGTAGGGAATCACAGAAAGTCGAGGGGAAAATATGTCAATATATACATTGCTATATGGTGAACTAAGCCTTAGGCCAGCAACAATGGAGAGGACCTGACCCTTAGAAACTTACAAGTAAGCTGGAATCTTCAAAAGTTCAAATCTTTCTAAGTAAAAAGATTTATTAAAATGAATAACCAAGTGTTTTAATTGACATCAGATGATCAAAACAACAAACCCTGAGAACATAGAAAAAATATAAATAAAGATATGAGCAGAACTTAATACAACAGAAAACGTATAAAATTGAGGTGATTTAGTAAGTCCAAAGAATATTCTTTGAAAAGATTTAAAAGACACACTTTGATTAAGGAAAACAAAAACATAAGTAAAGAATATACAGAAAGAATCAGGACAATGTTATAGCAGAGAATATATGAAATGCCAGTAAATTTGAACATTTCTGTAAAGGGGACCACTTCCTAGCTCCTAAAGTTGACCAAAACTGACACAAGAGGAAATCATTAAAGGTCATCATGTCTGCCCTTGGCATTCTCGGAACGCCCTGGCCTCAGAATGCAGCATCGGTAGTCCATGGTAACCTGCGGAGAGGGGGCGGGGCTGAAGGAGGTTGGAACACTGCCCTCACTGAGGGAGTGGGTGTGGCCATCTCTGCTGTGACTGAACAAAGGGCAGGGGAGCAGGGGGCCCAGGGCAGGGCCCTCAGAGCCCGGCAGGACCAGGGGAGTGTCACAAGCATTTGGCCCAGGCCAAAGGGTGCCTTCTTTGTCTGCACAGCTTCCCAAACACTCACATTTCCACTCAGGCCGCCCTCTTTGTTGAAGTGTGTGTGGAACGTGTCCTCGCAGTACACCTCGCTGCACAGCTAACCATAGGACTGGGCATCGTACCTTCCTGCCAGGTGACCGAAGTTCGCAGGCAGATGGGTCACTGGGACCAACGCGGAGAGGCTCCTGCCCTGACCACAGGTCGACCACAGCCGCTGCCCCAGATCGGGGGTTGCAAAGCAGCCCTGTCTGAATCCCCTGCCTCTAGAGGGAGTATTGGACCAACACTTCTAAAAAATGGGGTCCTTGCGGGCAACTCATCGGAGGGACACAAAAAAATCTTTGCCGACTTTCTCCTGAAGCTTACGAGCGTTCACACTTAAGTCTGATACAGTGTCAGCTGTTTAGCTAAACATGAGCTCATGATCTTAATTTACACAATAATGAAGAAATCAGCTACAAGGGGAGACAATCAGCAAAAACAATCAATATGAGAATTAGTTTCCCAAGGCCACCCATCAGATGTTGGAATAATCAGGTGCAAGGCAGAATATATACATAAAACTGGAACTGGAACAAGGAACAAGGATGTTTTCAAAGACTGGTAGGATCTCTAAAACATTTGTAAAGTACATGTCATTGATAAAGCTAAATACTCAAAGGTTGTGTAATACAACAGATTAATCATTGAGAAGAGTGAAATTATGCTGTTTTGAAAACTATGGCAGGTCAGATGTTCTGCCTAATGATATAAGAAGATTTCTCTCA
Source organism: Hyperoodon ampullatus (assembly GCF_949752795.1). Classification (NCBI taxonomy): domain Eukaryota; kingdom Metazoa; phylum Chordata; class Mammalia; order Artiodactyla; family Ziphiidae; genus Hyperoodon; species Hyperoodon ampullatus. Next base: position 162,389 of record NW_027640765.1, read on the forward strand.
AAAATACACATTATTTCAAAGACTTATTGGCTGTGAAATAAGTGAAGGGTATTTCAAATGGCTTGTCTGCAAAGAAAGGTGAGATGTAGGGAATCACAGAAAGTCGAGGGGAAAATATGTCAATATATACATTGCTATATGGTGAACTAAGCCTTAGGCCAGCAACAATGGAGAGGACCTGACCCTTAGAAACTTACAAGTAAGCTGGAATCTTCAAAAGTTCAAATCTTTCTAAGTAAAAAGATTTATTAAAATGAATAACCAAGTGTTTTAATTGACATCAGATGATCAAAACAACAAACCCTGAGAACATAGAAAAAATATAAATAAAGATATGAGCAGAACTTAATACAACAGAAAACGTATAAAATTGAGGTGATTTAGTAAGTCCAAAGAATATTCTTTGAAAAGATTTAAAAGACACACTTTGATTAAGGAAAACATAAACATATGTAAAGAATATACAGAAAGAATCAGGACAATGTTATAGCAGAGAATATATGAAATGCCAGTAAATTTGAACATTTCTGTAAAGGGGACCATTTCCTAGCTCCTAAAGTTGACCAAAACTGACACAAGAGGAAATCATTGAAGGTCACCATGTCTGCCCTTGGCATTCTTGGAACGCCCAGGCCTCAGAATGCAGCATCGGTAGTCCATGGTAACCTGCGGAGAGGGGGTGGGGCTGAAGGAGGTTGGAACACTGCCCTCACTGAGGGAGTGGGTGTGGCCATCTCTGCTGTGACTGAACAAAGGGCAGGGGAGCAGGGGGCCCAGGGCAGGGCCCTCAGAGCCCGGCAGGACCAGGGGAGTGTCACAAGCATTTGGCCCAGGCCAAAGGGCGCCTTCTTTGTCTGCACAGCTTCCCAAACACTCACATTTCCACTCAGGCCGCCCTCTTTGTTGAAGTGTGTGTGGAACGTGTCCTCGCAGTACACCTCGCTGCACAGCTAACCATAGGACTGGGCATCGTACCTTCCTGCCAGGTGACCGAAGTTCGCAGGCAGATGGGTCACTGGGACCAACGCGGAGAGGCTCCTGCCCTGACCACAGGTCGACCACAGCCGCTGCCCCAGATCGGGGGTTGCAAAGCAGCCCTGTCTGAATCCCCTGCCTCTAGAGGGAGTATTGGACCAACACTTCTAAAAAATGGGGTCCTTGCGGGCAACTCATCGGAGGGACACAAAAAAATCTTTGCCGACTTTCTCCTGAAGCTTACGAGCGTTCACACTTAAGCCTTTTACAATGTCAGCTGTTTAGCTAAACATGAGCTCATGATCTAAATTTACACAATAATGAAGAAATCAGCTACAAGGGGAGACAATCAGCAAAAACAATCAATATGAGAATTAGTTTCCCAAGGCCACCCATCAGATGTTGGAATAATCAGGTGCAAGGCAGAATATATACATAAAACTGGAACTGGAACAAGGAACAAGGATGTTTTCAAAGACTGGTAGGATCTCTAAAACATTTGTAAAGTACATGTCATTGATAAAGCTAAATACTCAAAGGTTGTGTAATACAACAGATTAATCATTGAGAAGAGTGAAATTATGCTGTTTTGAAAACTATGGCAGGTCAGATTTTCTGCCTAATGATATAAGAAGATTTCTCTCAAAAATACACATTATTTCAAAGACTTATTGGCTGTGAAATAAGTGAAGGGTATTTCAAATGGCTTGTCTGCAAAGAAAGGTGAGATGTAGGGAATCACAGAAAGTCGAGGGGAAAATATGTCAATATATACATTGCTATATGGTGAACTAAGCCTTAGGCCAGCAACAATGGAGAGGACCTGACCCTTAGAAACTTACAAGTAAGCTGGAATCTTCAAAAGTTCAAATCTTTCTAAGTAAAAAGATTTATTAAAATGAATAACCAAGTGTTTTAATTGACATCAGATGATCAAAACAACAAACCCTGAGAACATAGAAAAAATATAAATAAAGATATGAGCAGAACTTAATACAACAGAAAACGTATAAAATTGAGGTGATTTAGTAAGTCCAAAGAATATTCTTTGAAAAGATTTAAAAGACACACTTTGATTAAGGAAAACAAAAACATAAGTAAAGAATATACAGAAAGAATCAGGACAATGTTATAGCAGAGAATATATGAAATGCCAGTAAATTTGAACATTTCTGTAAAGGGGACCATTTCCTAGCTCCTAAAGTTGACCAAAACTGACACAAGAGGAAATCATTGAAGGTCATCATGTCTGCCCTTGGCATTCTCGGAACGCCCTGGCCTCAGAATGCAGCATCGGTAGTCCATGGTAACCTGCGGAGAGGGGGCGGGGCTGAAGGAGGTTGGAACACTGCCCTCACTGAGGGAGTCGGTGTGGCCATCTCTGCTGTGACTGAACAAAGGGCAGGGGAGCAGGGGGCCCAGGGCAGGGCCCTCAGAGGCCGGCAGGCCCAGGGGTGTGTCACAAGCATTTGGCCCAGGCCAAAGGGCACCTTCTTTGTCCGCACAGCTTCCCAAACACTCACCTTTCCACTCAGGCCGCCCTCTTTGTTGAAGTGTGTGTGGAACGTGTCCTCGCAGTACACCTCGCTGCACAGCTAACCATAGGACTGGGCATCGTACCTTCCTGCCAGGTGACCGAAGTTCGCAGGCAGATGGGTCCCTGGGACCAACGCGGAGAGGCTCCTGCCCTGACCACAGGTCGACCACAGCCGCTGCCCCAGATCGGGGGCCGCAAAGCAGCCCTGTCTGAATCCCCTGCCTCTAGAGGGAGTATTGGACCAACACTTCTAAAAAATGGGGTCCTTGCGGGTAACTCATCGGAGGGACACAAATAAATCGTTGCCGACTTTCTCCTGGAGCTTACGAGCATTCACACTTAAGCCTGATACAATGTCAGCTGTTTAGCTAAACATGAGCTCATGATCTAAATTTACACAATAATGAAGAAATCAGCTACAAGTGGAGACAATCAGCAAATACAATCAATATGAGAATTAGTTTCCCAAGGCCATCCATCAGATGTTGGAATAATCAGGTGCAAGGCAGAAAATATACATAAAACTGGAACTGAAACAAGGAACAAGGATGTTTACTAAGACTGGTAGGATCTCTAAAACATTTGTAAAGTACATGTCATTGATAAAGCTAAATAATCAAAGGTTGTGTAATACAACAGATTAATCATTGAGAAGAGTGAAATTATGCTGTTTTGAAAACTATGGCAGGTCAGATTTTCTGCCTAATGATATAAGAAGATTTCTCTCTAAAATGCGCATTATTTCAAAGACTTATTGGCTGTGAAATAAGTTAAGGGTATTTCAAATGGCTTGTCTGCAAAGAAAGGTGAGATGTAGGGAATCACAGAAAGTCGAGGGGCAAATATGTCAATATATACATTGCTATATGGTGAACTAAGCCTTAGGCCAGCAACAATGGAGAGGACCTGACCCTTAGAAACTTACAAGTAAGCTGGAATCTTCAAAAGTTCAAATCTTTCTAAGTAAAAATGTTTATTAAAATGAATAACCAAGTGTTTTAATTGACATCAGATGATCAAAACAACAAACCCTGAGAACATAGAAAAAATATAAATAAAGATATGAGCAGAACTTAATACAACAGAAAACGTATAAAATTGAGGTGATTTAGTAAGTCCAAAGAATATTCTTTGAAAAGATTTAAAAGACACACTTTGATTAAGGAAAACATAAACATATGTAAAGAATATACAGAAAGAATCAGGACAATGTTATAGCAGAGAATATATGAAATGCCAGTAAATTTGAACATTTCTGTAAAGGGGACCATTTCCTAGCTCCTAAAGTTGACCAAAACTGACACAAGAGGAAATCATTGAAGGTCATCATGTCTGCCCTTGGCATTCTTGGAACGCCCTGGCCTCAGAATGCAGCATCGGTAGTCCATGGTAACCTGCGGAGAGGGGGTGGGGCTGAAGGAGGTTGGAACACTGCCCTCACTGAGGGAGTGGGTGTGGCCATCTCTGCTGTGACTGAACAAAGGGCAGGGGAGCAGGGGGCCCAGGGCAGGGCCCTCAGAGCCCGGCAGGACCAGGGGAGTGTCACAAGCATTTGGCCCAGGCCAAAGGGCGCCTTCTTTGTCTGCACAGCTTCCCAAACACTCACATTTCCACTCAGGCCGCCCTCTTTGTTGAAGTGTGTGTGGAACGTGTCCTCGCAGTACACCTCGCTGCACAGCTAACCATAGGACTGGGCATCGTACCTTCCTGCCAGGTGACCGAAGTTCGCAGGCAGATGGGTCACTGGGACCAACGCGGAGAGGCTCCTGCCCTGACCACAGGTCGACCACAGCCGCTGCCCCAGATCGGGGGTTGCAAAGCAGCCCTGTCTGAATCCCCTGCCTCTAGAGGGAGTATTGGACCAACACTTCTAAAAAATGGGGTCCTTGCGGGCAACTCATCGGAGGGACACAAAAAAATCTTTGCCGACTTTCTCCTGAAGCTTACGAGCGTTCACACTTAAGCCTTTTACAATGTCAGCTGTTTAGCTAAACATGAGCTCATGATCTAAATTTACACAATAATGAAGAAATCAGCTACAAGGGGAGACAATCAGCAAAAACAATCAATATGAGAATTAGTTTCCCAAGGCCACCCATCAGATGTTGGAATAATCAGGTGCAAGGCAGAATATATACATAAAACTGGAACTGGAACAAGGAACAAGGATGTTTTCAAAGACTGGTAGGATCTCTAAAACATTTGTAAAGTACATGTCATTGATAAAGCTAAATACTCAAAGGTTGTGTAATACAACAGATTAATCATTGAGAAGAGTGAAATTATGCTGTTTTGAAAACTATGGCAGGTCAGATTTTCTGCCTAATGATATAAGAAGATTTCTCTCAAAAATACACATTATTTCCAAGACTTATTGGCTGTGAAATAAGTGAAGGGTATTTCAAATGGCTTGTCTGCAAAGAAAGGTGAGATGTAGGGAATCACAGAAAGTCGAGGGGAAAATATGTCAATATATACATTGCTATATGGTGAACTAAGCCTTAGGCCAGCAACAATGGAGAGGACATGACCCTTAGAAACTTACAAGTAAACTGGAATCTTCAAAAGTTCAAATCTTTCTAAGTAAAAAGGTTTATTAAAATGAATGACCAAGTGTTTTAATTGACATCAGATGATCAAAACAACAAACCCTGAGAACATAGAAAAAATATAAATAAAGATATGAGCAGAACTTAATACAACAGAAAACGTATAAAATTGAGGTGATTTAGTAAGTCCAAAGAATATTCTTTGAAAAGATTTAAAAGACACACTTTGATTAAGGAAAACATAAACATATGTAAAGAATATACAGAAAGAATCAGGACAATGTTATAGCAGAGAATATATGAAATGCCAGTAAATTTGAACATTTCTGTAAAGGGGACCATTTCCTAGCTCCTAAAGTTGACCAAAACTGACACAAGAGGAAATCATTGAAGGTCATCATGTCTGCCCTTGGCATTCTTGGAACGCCCTGGCCTCAGAATGCAGCATCGGTAGTCCATGGTAACCTGCGGAGAGGGGGTGGGGCTGAAGGAGGTTGGAACACTGCCCTCACTGAGGGAGTGGGTGTGGCCATCTCTGCTGTGACTGAACAAAGGGCAGGGGAGCAGGGGGCCCAGGGCAGGGCCCTCAGAGCCCGGCAGGACCAGGGGAGTGTCACAAGCATTTGGCCCAGGCCAAAGGGCGCCTTCTTTGTCTGCACAGCTTCCCAAACACTCACATTTCCACTCAGGCCGCCCTCTTTGTTGAAGTGTGTGTGGAACGTGTCCTCGCAGTACACCTCGCTGCACAGCTAACCATAGGACTGGGCATCGTACCTTCCTGCCAGGTGACCGAAGTTCGCAGGCAGATGGGTCACTGGGACCAACGCGGAGAGGCTCCTGCCCTGACCACAGGTCGACCACAGCCGCTGCCCCAGATCGGGGTTTGCAAAGCAGCCCTGTCTGAATCCCCTGCCTCTAGAGGGAGTATTGGACCAACACTTCTAAAAAATGGGGTCCTTGCGGGCAACTCATCGGAGGGACACAAAAAAATCTTTGCCGACTTTCTCTTGAAGCTTACGAGCGTTCACACTTAAGCCTGATACAATGTCAGCTGTTTAGCTAAACATGAGCTCATGATCTAAATTTACACAATAATGAAGAAATCAGCTACAAGGGGAGACAATCAGCAAAAACAATCAATATGAGAATTAGTTTCCCAAGGCCATCCATCAGATGTTGGAATAATCAGGTGCAAGGCAGAAAATATACATAAAACTGGAACTGAAACAAGGAACAAGGATGTTTACTAAGACTGGTAGGATCTCTAAAACATTTGTAAAGTACATGTCATTGAAAAAGCTAAATACTCAAAGGTTGTGTAATACAACAGATTAATCATTGAGAAGAGTGAAAGTATGCTGTTTTGAAAACTATGGCAGGTCAGATTTTCTGCCTAATGATATAAGAAGATTTCTCTCAAAAATACACATTATTTCAAAGACTTATTGGCTGTGAAATAAGTTAAGGGTATTTCAAATGGCTTGTCTGCAAAGAAAGGTGAGATGTAGGGAATCACAGAAAGTCGAGGGGAAAATATGTCAATATATACATTGCTATATGGTGAACTAAGCCTTAGGCCAGCAACAATGGAGAGGACCTGACCCTTAGAAACTTACAAGTAAGCTGGAATCTTCAAAAGTTCAAATCTTTCTAAGTAAAAAGATTTATTAAAATGAATAACCAAGTGTTTTCATTGACATCAGATGATCAAAACAACAAACCCTGAGAACATAGAAAAAATATAAATAAAGATATGAGCAGAACTTAATACAACAGAAAACGTATAAAATTGAGGTGATTTAGTAAGTCCAAAGAATATTCTTTGAAAAGATTTAAAAGACACACTTTGATTAAGGAAAACATAAACATATGTAAAGAATATACAGAAAGAATCAGGACAATGTTATAGCAGAGAATATATGAAATGCCAGTAAATTTGAACATTTCTGTAAAGGGGACCATTTCCTAGCTCCTAAAGTTGACCAAAACTGACACAAGAAGAAATCATTGAAGGTCATCATGTCTGCCCTTGGCATTCTTGGAACGCCCTGGCCTCAGAATGCAGCATCGGTAGTCCATGGTAAACTGCGGAGAGGGGGTGGGGCTGAAGGAGGTTGGAACACTGCCCTCACTGAGGGAGTGGGTGTGGCCATCTCTGCTGTGACTGAACAAAGGGCAGGGGAGCAGGGGGCCCAGGGCAGGGCCCTCAGAGCCCGGCAGGACCAGGGGAGTGTCACAAGCATTTGGCCCAGGCCAAAGGGCGCCTTCTTTGTCTGCACAGCTTCCCAAACACTCACATTTCCACTCAGGCCGCCCTCTTTGTTGAAGTGTGTGTGGAACGTGTCCTCGCAGTACACCTCGCTGCACAGCTAACCATAGGACTGGGCATCGTACCTTCCTGCCAGGTGACCGAAGTTCGCAGGCAGATGGGTCACTGGGACCAACGCGGAGAGGCTCCTGCCCTGACCACAGGTCGACCACAGCCGCTGCCCCAGATCGGGGGTTGCAAAGCAGCCCTGTCTGAATCCCCTGCCTCTAGAGGGAGTATTGGACCAACACTTCTAAAAAATGGGGTCCTTGCGGGCAACTCATCGGAGGGACACAAAAAAATCTTTGCCGACTTTCTCCTGAAGCTTACGAGCGTTCACACTTAAGCCTTTTACAATGTCAGCTGTTTAGCTAAACATGAGCTCATGATCTAAATTTACACAATAATGAAGAAATCAGCTACAAGGGGAGACAATCAGCAAAAACAATCAATATGAGAATTAGTTTCCCAAGGCCACCCATCAGATGTTGGAATAATCAGGTGCAAGGCAGAATATATACATAAAACTGGAACTGGAACAAGGAACAAGGATGTTTTCAAAGACTGGTAGGATCTCTAAAACATTTGTAAAGTACATGTCATTGATAAAGCTAAATACTCAAAGGTTGTGTAATACAACAGATTAATCATTGAGAAGAGTGAAATTATGCTGTTTTGAAAACTATGGCAGGTCAGATTTTCTGCCTAATGATATAAGAAGATTTCTCTCAAAAATACACATTATTTCAAAGACTTATTGGCTGTGAAATAAGTGAAGGGTATTTCAAATGGCTTGTCTGCAAAGAAAGGTGAGATGTAGGGAATCACAGAAAGTCGAGGGGAAAATATGTCAATATATACATTGCTATATGGTGAACTAAGCCTTAGGCCAGCAACAATGGAGAGGACCTGACCCTTAGAAACTTACAAGTAAACTGGAATCTTCAAAAGTTCAAATCTTTCTAAGTAAAAAGGTTTATTAAAATGAATAACCAAGTGTTTTAATTGACATCAGATGATCAAAACAACAAACCCTGAGAACATAGAAAAAATATAAATAAAGATATGAGCAGAACTTAATACAACAGAAAACGTATAAAATTGAGGTGATTTAGTAAGTCCAAAGAATATTCTTTGAAAAGATTTAAAAGACACACTTTGATTAAGGAAAACATAAACATATGTAAAGAATATACAGAAAGAATCAGGACAATGTTATAGCAGAGAATATATGAAATGCCAGTAAATTTGAACATTTCTGTAAAGGGGACCATTTCCTAGCTCCTAAAGTTGACCAAAACTGACACAAGAGGAAATCATTGAAGGGCATCATGTCTGCCCTTGGCATTCTTGGAACGCCCTGGCCTCAGAATGCAGCATCGGTAGTCCATGGTAACCTGCGGAGAGGGGGTGGGGCTGAAGGAGGTTGGAACACTGCCCTCACTGAGGGAGTGGGTGTGGCCATCTCTGCTGTGACTGAACAAAGGGCAGGGGAGCAGGGGGCCCAGGGCAGGGCCCTCAGAGCCCGGCAGGACCAGGGGAGTGTCACAAGCATTTGGCCCAGGCCAAAGGGCGCCTTCTTTGTCTGCACAGCTTCCCAAACACTCACATTTCCACTCAGGCCGCCCTCTTTGTTGAAGTGTGTGTGGAACGTGTCCTCGCAGTACACCTCGCTGCACAGCTAACCATAGGACTGGGCATCGTACCTTCCTGCCAGGTGACCGAAGTTCGCAGGCAGATGGGTCACTGGGACCAACGCGGAGAGGCTCCTGCCCTGACCACAGGTCGACCACAGCCGCTGCCCCAGATCGGGGGTTGCAAAGCAGCCCTGTCTGAATCCCCTGCCTCTAGAGGGAGTATTGGACCAACACTTCTAAAAAATGGGGTCCTTGCGGGCAACTCATCGGAGGGACACAAAAAAATCTTTGCCGACTTTCTCCTGAAGCTTACGAGCGTTCACACTTAAGCCTTTTACAATGTCAGCTGTTTAGCTAAACATGAGCTCATGATCTAAATTTACACAATAATGAAGAAATCAGCTACAAGGGGAGACAATCAGCAAAAACAATCAATATGAGAATTAGTTTCCCAAGGCCACCCATCAGATGTTGGAATAATCAGGTGCAAGGCAGAATATATACATAAAACTGGAACTGGAACAAGGAACAAGGATGTTTTCAAAGACTGGTAGGATCTCTAAAACATTTGTAAAGTACATGTCATTGATAAAGCTAAATACTCAAAGGTTGTGTAATACAACAGATTAATCATTGAGAAGAGTGAAATTATGCTGTTTTGAAAACTATGGCAGGTCAGATTTTCTGCCTAATGATATAAGAAGATTTCTCTCAAAAATACACATTATTTCAAAGACTTATTGGCTGTGAAATAAATGAAGGGTATTTCAAATGGCTTGTCTGCAAAGAAAGGTGAGATGTAGGGAATCACAGAAAGTCGAGGGGAAAATATGTCAATATATACATTGCTATATGGTGAACTAAGCCTTAGGCCAGCAACAATGGAGAGGACCTGACCCTTAGAAACTTACAAGTAAGCTGGAATCTTCAAAAGTTCAAATCTTTCTAAGTAAAAAGATTTATTAAAATGAATAACCAAGTGTTTTAATTGACATCAGATGATCAAAACAACAAACCCTGAGAACATAGAAAAAATATAAATAAAGATATGAGCAGAACTTAATACAACAGAAAACGTATAAAATTGAGGTGATTTAGTAAGTCCAAAGAATATTCTTTGAAAAGATTTAAAAGACACACTTTGATTAAGGAAAACATAAACATATGTAAAGAATATACAGAAAGAATCAGGACAATGTTATAGCAGAGAATATATGAAATGCCAGTAAATTTGAACATTTCTGTAAAGGGGACCATTTCCTAGCTCCTAAAGTTGACCAAAACTGACACAAGAAGAAATCATTGAAGGTCATCATGTCTGCCCTTGGCATTCTTGGAACGCCCTGGCCTCAGAATGCAGCATCGGTAGTCCATGGTAACCTGCGGAGAGGGGGTGGGGCTGAAGGAGGTTGGAACACTGCCCTCACTGAGGGAGTGGGTGTGGCCATCTCTGCTGTGACTGAACAAAGGGCAGGGGAGCAGGGGGCCCAGGGCAGGGCCCTCAGAGCCCGGCAGGACCAGGGGAGTGTCACAAGCATTTGGCCCAGGCCAAAGGGTGCCTTCTTTGTCTGCACAGCTTCCCAAACACTCACATTTCCACTCAGGCCGCCCTCTTTGTTGAAGTGTGTGTGGAACGTGTCCTCGCAGTACACCTCGCTGCACAGCTAACCATAGGACTGGGCATCGTACCTTCCTGCCAGGTGACCGAAGTTCGCAGGCAGATGGGTCACTGGGACCAACGCGGAGAGGCTCCTGCCCTGACCACAGGTCGACCACAGCCGCTGCCCCAGATCGGGGGTTGCAAAGCAGCCCTGTCTGAATCCCCTGCCTCTAGAGGGAGTATTGGACCAACACTTCTAAAAAATGGGGTCCTTGCGGGCAACTCATCGGAGGGACACAAAAAAATCTTTGCCGACTTTCTCCTGAAGCTTACGAGCGTTCACACTTAAGCCTTTTACAATGTCAGCTGTTTAGCTAAACATGAGCTCATGATCTAAATTTACACAATAATGAAGAAATCAGCTACAAGGGGAGACAATCAGCAAAAACAATCAATATGAGAATTAGTTTCCCAAGGCCACCCATCAGATGTTGGAATAATCAGGTGCAAGGCAGAATATATACATAAAACTGGAACTGGAACAAGGAACAAGGATGTTTTCAAAGACTGGTAGGATCTCTAAAACATTTGTAAAGTACATGTCATTGATAAAGCTAAATACTCAAAGGTTGTGTAATACAACAGATTAATCATTGAGAAGAGTGAAATTATGCTGTTTTGAAAACTATGGCAGGTCAGATTTTCTGCCTAATGATATAAGAAGATTTCTCTCAAAAATACACATTATTTCAAAGACTTATTGGCTGTGAAATAAGTTAAGGGTATTTCAAATGGCTTGTCTGCAAAGAAAGGTGAGATGTAGGGAATCACAGAAAGTCGAGGGGAAAATATGTCAATATATACATTGCTATATGGTGAACTAAGCCTTAGGCCAGCAACAATGGAGAGGACATGACCCTTAGAAACTTACAAGTAAACTGGAATCTTCAAAAGTTCAAATCTTTCTAAGTAAAAAGGTTTATTAAAATGAATAACCAAGTGTTTTCATTGACATCAGATGATCAAAACAACAAACCCTGAGAACATAGAAAAAATATAAATAAAGATATGAGCAGAACTTAATACAACAGAAAACGTATAAAATTGAGGTGATTTAGTAAGTCCAAAGAATATTCCTTGAAAAGATTTAAAAGACACACTTTGATTAAGGAAAACATAAACATATGTAAAGAATATACAGAAAGAATCAGGACAATGTTATAGCAGAGAATATATGAAATGCCAGTAAATTTGAACATTTCTGTAAAGGGGACCATTTCCTAGCTCCTAAAGTTGACCAAAACTGACACAAGAGGAAATCATTGAAGGTCATCATGTCTGCCCTTGGCATTCTTGGAACGCCCTGGCCTCAGAATGCAGCATCGGTAGTCCATGGTAACCTGCGGAGAGGGGGTGGGGCTGAAGGAGGTTGGAACACTGCCCTCACTGAGGGAGTGGGTGTGGCCATCTCTGCTGTGACTGAACAAAGGGCAGGGGAGCAGGGGGCCCAGGGCAGGGCCCTCAGAGCCCGGCAGGACCAGGGGAGTGTCACAAGCATTTGGCCAAGGCCAAAGGGCGCCTTCTTTGTCTGCACAGCTTCCCAAACACTCACATTTCCACTCAGGCCGCCCTCTTTGTTGAAGTGTGTGTGGAACGTGTCCTCGCAGTACACCTCGCTGCACAGCTAACCATAGGACTGGGCATCGTACCTTCCTGCCAGGTGACCGAAGTTCGCAGGCAGATGGGTCACTGGGACCAACGCGGAGAGGCTCCTGCCCTGACCACAGGTCGACCACAGCCGCTGCCCCAGATCGGGGGTTGCAAAGCAGCCCTGTCTGAATCCCCTGCCTCTAGAGGGAGTATTGGACCAACACTTCTAAAAAATGGGGTCCTTGCGGGCAACTCATCGGAGGGACACAAAAAAATCTTTGCCGACTTTCTCCTGAAGCTTACGAGCGTTCACACTTAAGCCTTTTACAATGTCAGCTGTTTAGCTAAACATGAGCTCATGATCTAAATTTACACAATAATGAAGAAATCAGCTACAAGGGGAGACAATCAGCAAAAACAATCAATATGAGAATTAGTTTCCCAAGGCCACCCATCAGATGTTGGAATAATCAGGTGCAAGGCAGAATATATACATAAAACTGGAACTGGAACAAGGAACAAGGATGTTTTCAAAGACTGGTAGGATCTCTAAAACATTTGTAAAGTACATGTCATTGATAAAGCTAAATACTCAAAGGTTGTGTAATACAACAGATTAATCATTGAGAAGAGTGAAATTATGCTGTTTTGAAAACTATGGCAGGTCAGATTTTCTGCCTAATGATATAAGAAGATTTCTCTCAAAAATACACATTATTTCAAAGACTTATTGGCTGTGAAATAAGTGAAGGGTATTTCAAATGGCTTGTCTGCAAAGAAAGGTGAGATGTAGGGAATCACAGAAAGTCGAGGGGAAAATATGTCAATATATACATTGCTATATGGTGAACTAAGCCTTAGGCCAGCAACAATGGAGAGGACCTGACCCTTAGAAACTTACAAGTAAGCTGGAATCTTCAAAAGTTCAAATCTTTCTAAGTAAAAAGATTTATTAAAATGAATAACCAAGTGTTTTCATTGACATCAGATGATCAAAACAACAAACCCTGAGAACATAGAAAAAATATAAATAAAGATATGAGCAGAACTTAATACAACAGAAAACGTATAAAATTGAGGTGATTTAGTAAGTCCAAAGAATATTCTTTGAAAAGATTTAAAAGACACACTTTGATTAAGGAAAACATAAACATATGTAAAGAATATACAGAAAGAATCAGGACAATGTTATAGCAGAGAATATATGAAATGCCAGTAAATTTGAACATTTCTGTAAAGGGGACCATTTCCTAGCTCCTAAAGTTGACCAAAACTGACACAAGAGGAAATCATTGAAGGTCATCATGTCTGCCCTTGGCATTCTTGGAACGCCCTGGCCTCAGAATGCAGCATCGGTAGTCCATGGTAAACTGCGGAGAGGGGGTGGGGCTGAAGGAGGTTGGAACACTGCCCTCACTGAGGGAGTGGGTGTGGCCATCTCTGCTGTGACTGAACAAAGGGCAGGGGAGCAGGGGGCCCAGGGCAGGGCCCTCAGAGCCCGGCAGGACCAGGGGAGTGTCACAAGCATTTGGCCCAGGCCAAAGGGCGCCTTCTTTGTCTGCACAGCTTCCCAAACACTCACATTTCCACTCAGGCCGCCCTCTTTGTTGAAGTGTGTGTGGAACGTGTCCTCGCAGTACACCTCGCTGCACAGCTAACCATAGGACTGGGCATCGTACCTTCCTGCCAGGTGACCGAAGTTCGCAGGCAGATGGGTCACTGGGACCAACGCGGAGAGGCTCCTGCCCTGACCACAGGTCGACCACAGCCGCTGCCCCAGATCGGGGGTTGCAAAGCAGCCCTGTCTGAATCCCCTGCCTCTAGAGGGAGTATTGGACCAACACTTCTAAAAAATGGGGTCCTTGCGGGCAACTCATCGGAGGGACACAAAAAAATCTTTGCCGACTTTCTCCTGAAGCTTACGAGCGTTCACACTTAAGCCTTTTACAATGTCAGCTGTTTAGCTAAACATGAGCTCATGATCTAAATTTACACAATAATGAAGAAATCAGCTACAAGGGGAGACAATCAGCAAAAACAATCAATATGAGAATTAGTTTCCCAAGGCCACCCATCAGATGTTGGAATAATCAGGTGCAAGGCAGAATATATACATAAAACTGGAACTGGAACAAGGAACAAGGATGTTTTCAAAGACTGGTAGGATCTCTAAAACATTTGTAAAGTACATGTCATTGATAAAGCTAAATACTCAAAGGTTGTGTAATACAACAGATTAATCATTGAGAAGAGTGAAATTATGCTGTTTTGAAAACTATGGCAGGTCAGATTTTCTGCCTAATGATATAAGAAGATTTCTCTCAAAAATACACATTATTTCAAAGACTTATTGGCTGTGAAATAAGTGAAGGGTATTTCAAATGGCTTGTCTGCAAAGAAAGGTGAGATGTAGGGAATCACAGAAAGTCGAGGGGAAAATATGTCAATATATACATTGCTATATGGTGAACTAAGCCTTAGGCCAGCAACAATGGAGAGGACCTGACCCTTAGAAACTTACAAGTAAGCTGGAATCTTCAAAAGTTCAAATCTTTCTAAGTAAAAAGATTTATTAAAATGAATAACCAAGTGTTTTCATTGACATCAGATGATCAAAACAACAAACCCTGAGAACATAGAAAAAATATAAATAAAGATATGAGCAGAACTTAATACAACAGAAAACGTATAAAATTGAGGTGATTTAGTAAGTCCAAAGAATATTCTTTGAAAAGATTTAAAAGACACACTTTGATTAAGGAAAACATAAACATATGTAAAGAATATACAGAAAGAATCAGGACAATGTTATAGCAGAGAATATATGAAATGCCAGTAAATTTGAACATTTCTGTAAAGGGGACCATTTCCTAGCTCCTAAAGTTGACCAAAACTGACACAAGAGGAAATCATTGAAGGTCATCATGTCTGCCCTTGGCATTCTTGGAACGCCCTGGCCTCAGAATGCAGCATCGGTAGTCCATGGTAACCTGCGGAGAGGGGGTGGGGCTGAAGGAGGTTGGAACACTGCCCTCACTGAGGGAGTGGGTGTGGCCATCTCTGCTGTGACTGAACAAAGGGCAGGGGAGCAGGGGGCCCAGGGCAGGGCCCTCAGAGCCCGGCAGGACCAGGGGAGTGTCACAAGCATTTGGCCCAGGCCAAAGGGCGCCTTCTTTGTCTGCACAGCTTCCCAAACACTCACATTTCCACTCAGGCCGCCCTCTTTGTTGAAGTGTGTGTGGAACGTGTCCTCGCAGTACACCTCGCTGCACAGCTAACCATAGGACTGGGCATCGTACCTTCCTGCCAGGTGACCGAAGTTCGCAGGCAGATGGGTCACTGGGACCAACGCGGAGAGGCTCCTGCCCTGACCACAGGTCGACCACAGCCGCTGCCCCAGATCGGGGGTTGCAAAGCAGCCCTGTCTGAATCCCCTGCCTCTAGAGGGAGTATTGGACCAACACTTCTAAAAAATGGGGTCCTTGCGGGCAACTCATCGGAGGGACACAAAAAAATCTTTGCCGACTTTCTCCTGAAGCTTACGAGCGTTCACACTTAAGCCTTTTACAATGTCAGCTGTTTAGCTAAACATGAGCTCATGATCTAAATTTACACAATAATGAAGAAATCAGCTACAAGGGGAGACAATCAGCAAAAACAATCAATATGAGAATTAGTTTCCCAAGGCCACCCATCAGATGTTGGAATAATCAGGTGCAAGGCAGAATATATACATAAAACTGGAACTGGAACAAGGAACAAGGATGTTTTCAAAGACTGGTAGGATCTCTAAAACATTTGTAAAGTACATGTCATTGATAAAGCTAAATACTCAAAGGTTGTGTAATACAACAGATTAATCATTGAGAAGAGTGAAATTATGCTGTTTTGAAAACTATGGCAGGTCAGATTTTCTGCCTAATGATATAAGAAGATTTCTCTCAAAAATACACATTATTTCAAAGACTTATTGGCTGTGAAATAAGTGAAGGGTATTTCAAATGGCTTGTCTGCAAAGAAAGGTGAGATGTAGGGAATCACAGAAAGTCGAGGGGAAAATATGTCAATATATACATTGCTATATGGTGAACTAAGCCTTAGGCCAGCAACAATGGAGAGGACCTGACCCTTAGAAACTTACAAGTAAGCTGGAATCTTCAAAAGTTCAAATCTTTCTAAGTAAAAAGATTTATTAAAATGAATAACCAAGTGTTTTCATTGACATCAGATGATCAAAACAACAAACCCTGAGAACATAGAAAAAATATAAATAAAGATATGAGCAGAACTTAATACAACAGAAAACGTATAAAATTGAGGTGATTTAGTAAGTCCAAAGAATATTCTTTGAAAAGATTTAAAAGACACACTTTGATTAAGGAAAACATAAACATATGTAAAGAATATACAGAAAGAATCAGGACAATGTTATAGCAGAGAATATATGAAATGCCAGTAAATTTGAACATTTCTGTAAAGGGGACCATTTCCTAGCTCCTAAAGTTGACCAAAACTGACACAAGAGGAAATCATTGAAGGTCATCATGTCTGCCCTTGGCATTCTTGGAACGCCCTGGCCTCAGAATGCAGCATCGGTAGTCCATGGTAACCTGCGGAGAGGGGGTGGGGCTGAAGGAGGTTGGAACACTGCCCTCACTGAGGGAGTGGGTGTGGCCATCTCTGCTGTGACTGAACAAAGGGCAGGGGAGCAGGGGGCCCAGGGCAGGGCCCTCAGAGCCCGGCAGGACCAGGGGAGTGTCACAAGCATTTGGCCCAGGCCAAAGGGCGCCTTCTTTGTCTGCACAGCTTCCCAAACACTCACATTTCCACTCAGGCCACCCTCTTTGTTGAAGTGTGTGTGGAACGTGTCCTCGCAGTACACCTCGCTGCACAGTTAACCATAGGACTGGGCATCGTACCTTCCTGCCAGGTGACCGAAGTTCGCAGGCAGATGGGTCACTGGGACCAACGCGGAGAGGCTCCTGCCCTGACCACAGGTCGACCACAGCCGCTGCCCCAGATCGGGGGTTGCAAAGCAGCCCTGTCTGAATCCCCTGCCTCTAGAGGGAGTATTGGACCAACACTTCTAAAAAATGGGGTCCTTGCGGGCAACTCATCGGAGGGACACAAAAAAATCTTTGCCGACTTTCTCCTGAAGCTTACGAGCGTTCACACTTAAGCCTTTTACAATGTCAGCTGTTTAGCTAAACATGAGCTCATGATCTAAATTTACACAATAATGAAGAAATCAGCTACAAGGGGAGACAATCAGCAAAAACAATCAATATGAGAATTAGTTTCCCAAGGCCACCCATCAGATGTTGGAATAATCAGGTGCAAGGCAGAATATATACATAAAACTGGAACTGGAACAAGGAACAAGGATGTTTTCAAAGACTGGTAGGATCTCTAAAACATTTGTAAAGTACATGTCATTGATAAAGCTAAATACTCAAAGGTTGTGTAATACAACAGATTAATCATTGAGAAGAGTGAAATTATGCTGTTTTGAAAACTATGGCAGGTCAGATTTTCTGCCTAATGATATAAGAAGATTTCTCTCAAAAATACACATTATTTCAAAGACTTATTGGCTGTGAAATAAGTGAAGGGTATTTCAAATGGCTTGTCTGCAAAGAAAGGTGAGATGTAGGGAATCACAGAAAGTCGAGGGGAAAATATGTCAATATATACATTGCTATATGGTGAACTAAGCCTTAGGCCAGCAACAATGGAGAGGACCTGACCCTTAGAAACTTACAAGTAAGCTGGAATCTTCAAAAGTTCAAATCTTTCTAAGTAAAAAGATTTATTAAAATGAATAACCAAGTGTTTTCATTGACATCAGATGATCAAAACAACAAACCCTGAGAACATAGAAAAAATATAAATAAAGATATGAGCAGAACTTAATACAACAGAAAACGTATAAAATTGAGGTGATTTAGTAAGTCCAAAGAATATTCTTTGAAAAGATTTAAAAGACACACTTTGATTAAGGAAAACATAAACATATGTAAAGAATATACAGAAAGAATCAGGACAATGTTATAGCAGAGAATATATGAAATGCCAGTAAATTTGAACATTTCTGTAAAGGGGACCATTTCCTAGCTCCTAAAGTTGACCAAAACTGACACAAGAGGAAATCATTGAAGGTCATCATGTCTGCCCTTGGCATTCTTGGAACGCCCTGGCCTCAGAATGCAGCATCGGTAGTCCATGGTAACCTGCGGAGAGGGGGTGGGGCTGAAGGAGGTTGGAACACTGCCCTCACTGAGGGAGTGGGTGTGGCCATCTCTGCTGTGACTGAACAAAGGGCAGGGGAGCAGGGGGCCCAGGGCAGGGCCCTCAGAGCCCGGCAGGACCAGGGGAGTGTCACAAGCATTTGGCCCAGGCCAAAGGGCGCCTTCTTTGTCTGCACAGCTTCCCAAACACTCACATTTCCACTCAGGCCGCCCTCTTTGTTGAAGTGTGTGTGGAACGTGTCCTCGCAGTACACCTCGCTGCACAGCTAACCATAGGACTGGGCATCGTACCTTCCTGCCAGGTGACCGAAGTTCGCAGGCAGATGGGTCACTGGGACCAACGCGGAGAGGCTCCTGCCCTGACCACAGGTCGACCACAGCCGCTGCCCCAGATCGGGGGTTGCAAAGCAGCCCTGTCTGAATCCCCTGCCTCTAGAGGGAGTATTGGACCAACACTTCTAAAAAATGGGGTCCTTGCGGGCAACTCATCGGAGGGACACAAAAAAATCTTTGCCGACTTTCTCCTGAAGCTTACGAGCGTTCACACTTAAGCCTTTTACAATGTCAGCTGTTTAGCTAAACATGAGCTCATGATCTAAATTTACACAATAATGAAGAAATCAGCTACAAGGGGAGACAATCAGCAAAAACAATCAATATGAGAATTAGTTTCCCAAGGCCACCCATCAGATGTTGGAATAATCAGGTGCAAGGCAGAATATATACATAAAACTGGAACTGGAACAAGGAACAAGGATGTTTTCAAAGACTGGTAGGATCTCTAAAACATTTGTAAAGTACATGTCATTGATAAAGCTAAATACTCAAAGGTTGTGTAATACAACAGATTAATCATTGAGAAGAGTGAAATTATGCTGTTTTGAAAACTATGGCAGGTCAGATTTTCTGCCTAATGATATAAGAAGATTTCTCTCAAAAATACACATTATTTCAAAGACTTATTGGCTGTGAAATAAGTGAAGGGTATTTCAAATGGCTTGTCTGCAAAGAAAGGTGAGATGTAGGGAATCACAGAAAGTCGAGGGGAAAATATGTCAATATATACATTGCTATATGGTGAACTAAGCCTTAGGCCAGCAACAATGGAGAGGACCTGACCCTTAGAAACTTACAAGTAAGCTGGAATCTTCAAAAGTTCAAATCTTTCTAAGTAAAAAGATTTATTAAAATGAATAACCAAGTGTTTTCATTGACATCAGATGATCAAAACAACAAACCCTGAGAACATAGAAAAAATATAAATAAAGATATGAGCAGAACTTAATACAACAGAAAACGTATAAAATTGAGGTGATTTAGTAAGTCCAAAGAATATTCTTTGAAAAGATTTAAAAGACACACTTTGATTAAGGAAAACATAAACATATGTAAAGAATATACAGAAAGAATCAGGACAATGTTATAGCAGAGAATATATGAAATGCCAGTAAATTTGAACATTTCTGTAAAGGGGACCATTTCCTAGCTCCTAAAGTTGACCAAAACTGACACAAGAGGAAATCATTGAAGGTCATCATGTCTGCCCTTGGCATTCTTGGAACGCCCTGGCCTCAGAATGCAGCATCGGTAGTCCATGGTAACCTGCGGAGAGGGGGTGGGGCTGAAGGAGTTTGGAACACTGCCCTCACTGAGGGAGTGGGTGTGGCCATCTCTGCTGTGACTGAACAAAGGGCAGGGGAGCAGGGGGCCCAGGGCAGGGCCCTCAGAGCCCGGCAGGACCAGGGGAGTGTCACAAGCATTTGGCCCAGGCCAAAGGGCGCCTTCTTTGTCTGCACAGCTTCCCAAACACTCACATTTCCACTCAGGCCGCCCTCTTTGTTGAAGTGTGTGTGGAACGTGTCCTCGCAGTACACCTCGCTGCACAGCTAACCATAGGACTGGGCATCGTACCTTCCTGCCAGGTGACCGAAGTTCGCAGGCAGATGGGTCACTGGGGCCAACGCGGAGAGGCTCCTGCCCTGACCACAGGTCGACCACAGCCGCTGCCCCAGATCGGGGGTTGCAAAGCAGCCCTGTCTGAATCCCCTGCCTCTAGAGGGAGTATTGGACCAACACTTCTAAAAAATGGGGTCCTTGCGGGCAACTCATCGGAGGGACACAAAAAAATCTTTGCCGACTTTCTCCTGAAGCTTACGAGCGTTCACACTTAAGCCTTTTACAATGTCAGCTGTTTAGCTAAACATGAGCTCATGATCTAAATTTACACAATAATGAAGAAATCAGCTACAAGGGGAGACAATCAGCAAAAACAATCAATATGAGAATTAGTTTCCCAAGGCCACCCATCAGATGTTGGAATAATCAGGTGCAAGGCAGAATATATACATAAAACTGGAACTGGAACAAGGAACAAGGATGTTTTCAAAGACTGGTAGGATCTCTAAAACATTTGTAAAGTACATGTCATTGATAAAGCTAAATACTCAAAGGTTGTGTAATACAACAGATTAATCATTGAGAAGAGTGAAATTATGCTGTTTTGAAAACTATGGCAGGTCAGATTTTCTGCCTAATGATATAAGAAGATTTCTCTCAAAAATACACATTATTTCAAAGACTTATTGGCTGTGAAATAAGTGAAGGGTATTTCAAATGGCTTGTCTGCAAAGAAAGGTGAGATGTAGGGAATCACAGAAAGTCGAGGGGAAAATATGTCAATATATACATTGCTATATGGTGAACTAAGCCTTAGGCCAGCAACAATGGAGAGGACCTGACCCTTAGAAACTTACAAGTAAGCTGGAATCTTCAAAAGTTCAAATCTTTCTAAGTAAAAAGATTTATTAAAATGAATAACCAAGTGTTTTCATTGACATCAGATGATCAAAACAACAAACCCTGAGAACATAGAAAAAATATAAATAAAGATATGAGCAGAACTTAATACAACAGAAAACGTATAAAATTGAGGTGATTTAGTAAGTCCAAAGAATATTCTTTGAAAAGATTTAAAAGACACACTTTGATTAAGGAAAACATAAACATATGTAAAGAATATACAGAAAGAATCAGGACAATGTTATAGCAGAGAATATATGAAATGCCAGTAAATTTGAACATTTCTGTAAAGGGGACCATTTCCTAGCTCCTAAAGTTGACCAAAACTGACACAAGAGGAAATCATTGAAGGTCATCATGTCTGCCCTTGGCATTCTTGGAACGCCCTGGCCTCAGAATGCAGCATCGGTAGTCCATGGTAACCTGCGGAGAGGGGGTGGGGCTGAAGGAGTTTGGAACACTGCCCTCACTGAGGGAGTGGGTGTGGCCATCTCTGCTGTGACTGAACAAAGGGCAGGGGAGCAGGGGGCCCAGGGCAGGGCCCTCAGAGCCCGGCAGGACCAGGGGAGTGTCACAAGCATTTGGCCCAGGCCAAAGGGCGCCTTCTTTGTCTGCACAGCTTCCCAAACACTCACATTTCCACTCAGGCCGCCCTCTTTGTTGAAGTGTGTGTGGAACGTGTCCTCGCAGTACACCTCGCTGCACAGCTAACCATAGGACTGGGCATCGTACCTTCCTGCCAGGTGACCGAAGTTCGCAGGCAGATGGGTCACTGGGGCCAACGCGGAGAGGCTCCTGCCCTGACCACAGGTCGACCACAGCCGCTGCCCCAGATCGGGGGTTGCAAAGCAGCCCTGTCTGAATCCCCTGCCTCTAGAGGGAGTATTGGACCAACACTTCTAAAAAATGGGGTCCTTGCGGGCAACTCATCGGAGGGACACAAAAAAATCTTTGCCGACTTTCTCCTGAAGCTTACGAGCGTTCACACTTAAGCCTTTTACAATGTCAGCTGTTTAGCTAAACATGAGCTCATGATCTAAATTTACACAATAATGAAGAAATCAGCTACAAGGGGAGACAATCAGCAAAAACAATCAATATGAGAATTAGTTTCCCAAGGCCACCCATCAGATGTTGGAATAATCAGGTGCAAGGCAGAATATATACATAAAACTGGAACTGGAACAAGGAACAAGGATGTTTTCAAAGACTGGTAGGATCTCTAAAACATTTGTAAAGTACATGTCATTGATAAAGCTAAATACTCAAAGGTTGTGTAATACAACAGATTAATCATTGAGAAGAGTGAAATTATGCTGTTTTGAAAACTATGGCAGGTCAGATTTTCTGCCTAATGATATAAGAAGATTTCTCTCAAAAATACACATTATTTCAAAGACTTATTGGCTGTGAAATAAGTGAAGGGTATTTCAAATGGCTTGTCTGCAAAGAAAGGTGAGATGTAGGGAATCACAGAAAGTCGAGGGGAAAATATGTCAATATATACATTGCTATATGGTGAACTAAGCCTTAGGCCAGCAACAATGGAGAGGACCTGACCCTTAGAAACTTACAAGTAAGCTGGAATCTTCAAAAGTTCAAATCTTTCTAAGTAAAAAGATTTATTAAAATGAATAACCAAGTGTTTTCATTGACATCAGATGATCAAAACAACAAACCCTGAGAACATAGAAAAAATATAAATAAAGATATGAGCAGAACTTAATACAACAGAAAACGTATAAAATTGAGGTGATTTAGTAAGTCCAAAGAATATTCTTTGAAAAGATTTAAAAGACACACTTTGATTAAGGAAAACATAAACATATGTAAAGAATATACAGAAAGAATCAGGACAATGTTATAGCAGAGAATATATGAAATGCCAGTAAATTTGAACATTTCTGTAAAGGGGACCATTTCCTAGCTCCTAAAGTTGACCAAAACTGACACAAGAGGAAATCATTGAAGGTCATCATGTCTGCCCTTGGCATTCTTGGAACGCCCTGGCCTCAGAATGCAGCATCGGTAGTCCATGGTAACCTGCGGAGAGGGGGTGGGGCTGAAGGAGGTTGGAACACTGCCCTCACTGAGGGAGTGGGTGTGGCCATCTCTGCTGTGACTGAACAAAGGGCAGGGGAGCAGGGGGCCCAGGGCAGGGCCCTCAGAGCCCGGCAGGACCAGGGGAGTGTCACAAGCATTTGGCCCAGGCCAAAGGGCGCCTTCTTTGTCTGCACAGCTTCCCAAACACTCACATTTCCACTCAGGCCGCCCTCTTTGTTGAAGTGTGTGTGGAACGTGTCCTCGCAGTACACCTCGCTGCACAGCTAACCATAGGACTGGGCATCGTACCTTCCTGCCAGGTGACCGAAGTTCGCAGGCAGATGGGTCACTGGGACCAACGCGGAGAGGCTCCTGCCCTGACCACAGGTCGACCACAGCCGCTGCCCCAGATCGGGGGTTGCAAAGCAGCCCTGTCTGAATCCCCTGCCTCTAGAGGGAGTATTGGACCAACACTTCTAAAAAATGGGGTCCTTGCGGGCAACTCATCGGAGGGACACAAAAAAATCTTTGCCGACTTTCTCCTGAAGCTTACGAGCGTTCACACTTAAGCCTTTTACAATGTCAGCTGTTTAGCTAAACATGAGCTCATGATCTAAATTTACACAATAATGAAGAAATCAGCTACAAGGGGAGACAATCAGCAAAAACAATCAATATGAGAATTAGTTTCCCAAGGCCACCCATCAGATGTTGGAATAATCAGGTGCAAGGCAGAATATATACATAAAACTGGAACTGGAACAAGGAACAAGGATGTTTTCAAAGACTGGTAGGATCTCTAAAACATTTGTAAAGTACATGTCATTGATAAAGCTAAATACTCAAAGGTTGTGTAATACAACAGATTAATCATTGAGAAGAGTGAAATTATGCTGTTTTGAAAACTATGGCAGGTCAGATTTTCTGCCTAATGATATAAGAAGATTTCTCTCAAAAATACACATTATTTCAAAGACTTATTGGCTGTGAAATAAGTGAAGGGTATTTCAAATGGCTTGTCTGCAAAGAAAGGTGAGATGTAGGGAATCACAGAAAGTCGAGGGGAAAATATGTCAATATATACATTGCGATATGGTGAACTAAGCCTTAGGCCAGCAACAATGGAGAGGACCTGACCCTTAGAAACTTACAAGTAAGCTGGAATCTTCAAAAGTTCAAATCTTTCTAAGTAAAAAGATTTATTAAAATGAATAACCAAGTGTTTTCATTGACATCAGATGATCAAAACAACAAACCCTGAGAACATAGAAAAAATATAAATAAAGATATGAGCAGAACTTAATACAACAGAAAACGTATAAAATTGAGGTGATTTAGTAAGTCCAAAGAATATTCTTTGAAAAGATTTAAAAGACACACTTTGATTAAGGAAAACATAAACATATGTAAAGAATATACAGAAAGAATCAGGACAATGTTATAGCAGAGAATATATGAAATGCCAGTAAATTTGAACATTTCTGTAAAGGGGACCATTTCCTAGCTCCTAAAGTTGACCAAAACTGACACAAGAGGAAATCATTGAAGGTCATCATGTCTGCCCTTGGCATTCTTGGAACGCCCTGGCCTCAGAATGCAGCATCGGTAGTCCATGGTAACCTGCGGAGAGGGGGTGGGGCTGAAGGAGTTTGGAACACTGCCCTCACTGAGGGAGTGGGTGTGGCCATCTCTGCTGTGACTGAACAAAGGGCAGGGGAGCAGGGGGCCCAGGGCAGGGCCCTCAGAGCCCGGCAGGACCAGGGGAGTGTCACAAGCATTTGGCCCAGGCCAAAGGGCGCCTTCTTTGTCTGCACAGCTTCCCAAACACTCACATTTCCACTCAGGCCGCCCTCTTTGTTGAAGTGTGTGTGGAACGTGTCCTCGCAGTACACCTCGCTGCACAGCTAACCATAGGACTGGGCATCGTACCTTCCTGCCAGGTGACCGAAGTTCGCAGGCAGATGGGTCACTGGGGCCAACGCGGAGAGGCTCCTGCCCTGACCACAGGTCGACCACAGCCGCTGCCCCAGATCGGGGGTTGCAAAGCAGCCCTGTCTGAATCCCCTGCCTCTAGAGGGAGTATTGGACCAACACTTCTAAAAAATGGGGTCCTTGCGGGCAACTCATCGGAGGGACACAAAAAAATCTTTGCCGACTTTCTCCTGAAGCTTACGAGCGTTCACACTTAAGCCTTTTACAATGTCAGCTGTTTAGCTAAACATGAGCTCATGATCTAAATTTACACAATAATGAAGAAATCAGCTACAAGGGGAGACAATCAGCAAAAACAATCAATATGAGAATTAGTTTCCCAAGGCCACCCATCAGATGTTGGAATAATCAGGTGCAAGGCAGAATATATACATAAAACTGGAACTGGAACAAGGAACAAGGATGTTTTCAAAGACTGGTAGGATCTCTAAAACATTTGTAAAGTACATGTCATTGATAAAGCTAAATACTCAAAGGTTGTGTAATACAACAGATTAATCATTGAGAAGAGTGAAATTATGCTGTTTTGAAAACTATGGCAGGTCAGATTTTCTGCCTAATGATATAAGAAGATTTCTCTCAAAAATACACATTATTTCAAAGACTTATTGGCTGTGAAATAAGTGAAGGGTATTTCAAATGGCTTGTCTGCAAAGAAAGGTGAGATGTAGGGAATCACAGAAAGTCGAGGGGAAAATATGTCAATATATACATTGCTATATGGTGAACTAAGCCTTAGGCCAGCAACAATGGAGAGGACCTGACCCTTAGAAACTTACAAGTAAGCTGGAATCTTCAAAAGTTCAAATCTTTCTAAGTAAAAAGATTTATTAAAATGAATAACCAAGTGTTTTAATTGACATCAGATGATCAAAACAACAAACCCTGAGAACATAGAAAAAATATAAATAAAGATATGAGCAGAACTTAATACAACAGAAAACGTATAAAATTGAGGTGATTTAGTAAGTCCAAAGAATATTCTTTGAAAAGATTTAAAAGACACACTTTGATTAAGGAAAACATAAACATATGTAAAGAATATACAGAAAGAATCAGGACAATGTTATAGCAGAGAATATATGAAATGCCAGTAAATTTGAACATTTCTGTAAAGGGGACCATTTCCTAGCTCCTAAAGTTGACCAAAACTGACACAAGAGGAAATCATTGAAGGTCATCATGTCTGCCCTTGGCATTCTTGGAACGCCCTGGCCTCAGAATGCAGCATCGGTAGTCCATGGTAACCTGCGGAGAGGGGGTGGGGCTGAAGGAGGTTGGAACACTGCCCTCACTGAGGGAGTGGGTGTGGCAATCTCTGCTGTGACTGAACAAAGGGCAGGGGAGCAGGGGGCCCAGGGCAGGGCCCTCAGAGCCCGGCAGGACCAGGGGAGTGTCACAAGCATTTGGCCCAGGCCAAAGGGCGCCTTCTTTGTCTGCACAGCTTCCCAAACACTCACATTTCCACTCAGGCCGCCCTCTTTGTTGAAGTGTGTGTGGAACGTGTCCTCGCAGTACACCTCGCTGCACAGCTAACCATAGGACTGGGCATCGTACCTTCCTGCCAGGTGACCGAAGTTCGCAGGCAGATGGGTCACTGGGACCAACGCGGAGAGGCTCCTGCCCTGACCACAGGTCGACCACAGCCGCTGCCCCAGATCGGGGGTTGCAAAGCAGCCCTGTCTGAATCCCCTGCCTCTAGAGGGAGTATTGGACCAACACTTCTAAAAAATGGGGTCCTTGCGGGCAACTCATCGGAGGGACACAAAAAAATCTTTGCCGACTTTCTCCTGAAGCTTACGAGCGTTCACACTTAAGCCTTTTACAATGTCAGCTGTTTAGCTAAACATGAGCTCATGATCTAAATTTACACAATAATGAAGAAATCAGCTACAAGGGGAGACAATCAGCAAAAACAATCAATATGAGAATTAGTTTCCCAAGGCCACCCATCAGATGTTGGAATAATCAGGTGCAAGGCAGAATATATACATAAAACTGGAACTGGAACAAGGAACAAGGATGTTTTCAAAGACTGGTAGGATCTCTAAAACATTTGTAAAGTACATGTCATTGATAAAGCTAAATACTCAAAGGTTGTGTAATACAACAGATTAATCATTGAGAAGAGTGAAATTATGCTGTTTTGAAAACTATGGCAGGTCAGATTTTCTGCCTAATGATATAAGAAGATTTCTCTCAAAAATACACATTATTTCAAAGACTTATTGGCTGTGAAATAAGTGAAGGGTATTTCAAATGGCTTGTCTGCAAAGAAAGGTGAGATGTAGGGAATCACAGAAAGTCGAGGGGAAAATATGTCAATATATACATTGCTATATGGTGAACTAAGCCTTAGGCCAGCAACAATGGAGAGGACCTGACCCTTAGAAACTTACAAGTAAGCTGGAATCTTCAAAAGTTCAAATCTTTCTAAGTAAAAAGATTTATTAAAATGAATAACCAAGTGTTTTCATTGACATCAGATGATCAAAACAACAAACCCTGAGAACATAGAAAAAATATAAATAAAGATATGAGCAGAACTTAATACAACAGAAAACGTATAAAATTGAGGTGATTTAGTAAGTCCAAAGAATATTCTTTGAAAAGATTTAAAAGACACACTTTGATTAAGGAAAACATAAACATATGTAAAGAATATACAGAAAGAATCAGGACAATGTTATAGCAGAGAATATATGAAATGCCAGTAAATTTGAACATTTCTGTAAAGGGGACCATTTCCTAGCTCCTAAAGTTGACCAAAACTGACACAAGAGGAAATCATTGAAGGTCATCATGTCTGCCCTTGGCATTCTTGGAACGCCCTGGCCTCAGAATGCAGCATCGGTAGTCCATGGTAACCTGCGGAGAGGGGGTGGGGCTGAAGGAGGTTGGAACACTGCCCTCACTGAGGGAGTGGATGTGGCCATCTCTGCTGTGACTGAACAAAGGGCAGGGGAGCAGGGGGCCCAGGGCAGGGCCCTCAGAGCCCGGCAGGACCAGGGGAGTGTCACAAGCATTTGGCCCAGGCCAAAGGGCGCCTTCTTTGTCTGCACAGCTTCCCAAACACTCACATTTCCACTCAGGCCGCCCTCTTTGTTGAAGTGTGTGTGGAACGTGTCCTCGCAGTACACCTCGCTGCACAGCTAACCATAGGACTGGGCATCGTACCTTCCTGCCAGGTGACCGAAGTTCGCAGGCAGATGGGTCACTGGGACCAACGCGGAGAGGCTCCTGCCCTGACCACAGGTCGACCACAGCCGCTGCCCCAGATCGGGGGTTGCAAAGCAGCCCTGTCTGAATCCCCTGCCTCTAGAGGGAGTATTGGACCAACACTTCTAAAAAATGGGGTCCTTGCGGGCAACTCATCGGAGGGACACAAAAAAATCTTTGCCGACTTTCTCCTGAAGCTTACGAGCGTTCACACTTAAGCCTTTTACAATGTCAGCTGTTTAGCTAAACATGAGCTCATGATCTAAATTTACACAATAATGAAGAAATCAGCTACAAGGGGAGACAATCAGCAAAAACAATCAATATGAGAATTAGTTTCCCAAGGCCACCCATCAGATGTTGGAATAATCAGGTGCAAGGCAGAATATATACATAAAACTGGAACTGGAACAAGGAACAAGGATGTTTTCAAAGACTGGTAGGATCTCTAAAACATTTGTAAAGTACATGTCATTGATAAAGCTAAATACTCAAAGGTTGTGTAATACAACAGATTAATCATTGAGAAGAGTGAAATTATGCTGTTTTGAAAACTATGGCAGGTCAGATTTTCTGCCTAATGATATAAGAAGATTTCTCTCAAAAATACACATTATTTCAAAGACTTATTGGCTGTGAAATAAGTGAAGGGTATTTCAAATGGCTTGTCTGCAAAGAAAGGTGAGATGTAGGGAATCACAGAAAGTCGAGGGGAAAATATGTCAATATATACATTGCTATATGGTGAACTAAGCCTTAGGCCAGCAACAATGGAGAGGACCTGACCCTTAGAAACTTACAAGTAAGCTGGAATCTTCAAAAGTTCAAATCTTTCTAAGTAAAAAGATTTATTAAAATGAATAACCAAGTGTTTTCATTGACATCAGATGATCAAAACAACAAACCCTGAGAACATAGAAAAAATATAAATAAAGATATGAGCAGAACTTAATACAACAGAAAACGTATAAAATTGAGGTGATTTAGTAAGTCCAAAGAATATTCTTTGAAAAGATTTAAAAGACACACTTTGATTAAGGAAAACATAAACATATGTAAAGAATATACAGAAAGAATCAGGACAATGTTATAGCAGAGAATATATGAAATGCCAGTAAATTTGAACATTTCTGTAAAGGGGACCATTTCCTAGCTCCTAAAGTTGACCAAAACTGACACAAGAGGAAATCATTGAAGGTCATCATGTCTGCCCTTGGCATTCTTGGAACGCCCTGGCCTCAGAATGCAGCATCGGTAGTCCATGGTAACCTGCGGAGAGGGGGTGGGGCTGAAGGAGGTTGGAACACTGCCCTCACTGAGGGAGTGGGTGTGGCCATCTCTGCTGTGACTGAACAAAGGGCAGGGGAGCAGGGGGCCCAGGGCAGGGCCCTCAGAGCCCGGCAGGACCAGGGGAGTGTCACAAGCATTTGGCCCAGGCCAAAGGGCGCCTTCTTTGTCTGCACAGCTTCCCAAACACTCACATTTCCACTCAGGCCGCCCTCTTTGTTGAAGTGTGTGTGGAACGTGTCCTCGCAGTACACCTCGCTGCACAGCTAACCATAGGACTGGGCATCGTACCTTCCTGCCAGGTGACCGAAGTTCGCAGGCAGATGGGTCACTGGGACCAACGCGGAGAGGCTCCTGCCCTGACCACAGGTCGACCACAGCCGCTGCCCCAGATCGGGGGTTGCAAAGCAGCCCTGTCTGAATCCCCTGCCTCTAGAGGGAGTATTGGACCAACACTTCTAAAAAATGGGGTCCTTGCGGGCAACTCATCGGAGGGACACAAAAAAATCTTTGCCGACTTTCTCCTGAAGCTTACGAGCGTTCACACTTAAGCCTTTTACAATGTCAGCTGTTTAGCTAAACATGAGCTCATGATCTAAATTTACACAATAATGAAGAAATCAGCTACAAGGGGAGACAATCAGCAAAAACAATCAATATGAGAATTAGTTTCCCAAGGCCACCCATCAGATGTTGGAATAATCAGGTGCAAGGCAGAATATATACATAAAACTGGAACTGGAACAAGGAACAAGGATGTTTTCAAAGACTGGTAGGATCTCTAAAACATTTGTAAAGTACATGTCATTGATAAAGCTAAATACTCAAAGGTTGTGTAATACAACAGATTAATCATTGAGAAGAGTGAAATTATGCTGTTTTGAAAACTATGGCAGGTCAGATTTTCTGCCTAATGATATAAGAAGATTTCTCTCAAAAATACACATTATTTCAAAGACTTATTGGCTGTGAAATAAGTGAAGGGTATTTCAAATGGCTTGTCTGCAAAGAAAGGTGAGATGTAGGGAATCACAGAAAGTCGAGGGGAAAATATGTCAATATATACATTGCTATATGGTGAACTAAGCCTTAGGCCAGCAACAATGGAGAGGACCTGACCCTTAGAAACTTACAAGTAAGCTGGAATCTTCAAAAGTTCAAATCTTTCTAAGTAAAAAGATTTATTAAAATGAATAACCAAGTGTTTTCATTGACATCAGATGATCAAAACAACAAACCCTGAGAACATAGAAAAAATATAAATAAAGATATGAGCAGAACTTAATACAACAGAAAACGTATAAAATTGAGGTGATTTAGTAAGTCCAAAGAATATTCTTTGAAAAGATTTAAAAGACACACTTTGATTAAGGAAAACATAAACATATGTAAAGAATATACAGAAAGAATCAGGACAATGTTATAGCAGAGAATATATGAAATGCCAGTAAATTTGAACATTTCTGTAAAGGGGACCATTTCCTAGCTCCTAAAGTTGACCAAAACTGACACAAGAGGAAATCATTGAAGGTCATCATGTCTGCCCTTGGCATTCTTGGAACGCCCTGGCCTCAGAATGCAGCATCGGTAGTCCATGGTAACCTGCGGAGAGGGGGTGGGGCTGAAGGAGGTTGGAACACTGCCCTCACTGAGGGAGTGGGTGTGGCCATCTCTGCTGTGACTGAACAAAGGGCAGGGGAGCAGGGGGCCCAGGGCAGGGCCCTCAGAGCCCGGCAGGACCAGGGGAGTGTCACAAGCATTTGGCCCAGGCCAAAGGGCGCCTTCTTTGTCTGCACAGCTTCCCAAACACTCACATTTCCACTCAGGCCGCCCTCTTTGTTGAAGTGTGTGTGGAACGTGTCCTCGCAGTACACCTCGCTGCACAGCTAACCATAGGACTGGGCATCGTACCTTCCTGCCAGGTGACCGAAGTTCGCAGGCAGATGGGTCACTGGGACCAACGCGGAGAGGCTCCTGCCCTGACCACAGGTCGACCACAGCCGCTGCCCCAGATCGGGGGTTGCAAAGCAGCCCTGTCTGAATCCCCTGCCTCTAGAGGGAGTATTGGACCAACACTTCTAAAAAATGGGGTCCTTGCGGGCAACTCATCGGAGGGACACAAAAAAATCTTTGCCGACTTTCTCCTGAAGCTTACGAGCGTTCACACTTAAGCCTTTTACAATGTCAGCTGTTTAGCTAAACATGAGCTCATGATCTAAATTTACACAATAATGAAGAAATCAGCTACAAGGGGAGACAATCAGCAAAAACAATCAATATGAGAATTAGTTTCCCAAGGCCACCCATCAGATGTTGGAATAATCAGGTGCAAGGCAGAATATATACATAAAACTGGAACTGGAACAAGGAACAAGGATGTTTTCAAAGACTGGTAGGATCTCTAAAACATTTGTAAAGTACATGTCATTGATAAAGCTAAATACTCAAAGGTTGTGTAATACAACAGATTAATCATTGAGAAGAGTGAAATTATGCTGTTTTGAAAACTATGGCAGGTCAGATTTTCTGCCTAATGATATAAGAAGATTTCTCTCAAAAATACACATTATTTCAAAGACTTATTGGCTGTGAAATAAGTGAAGGGTATTTCAAATGGCTTGTCTGCAAAGAAAGGTGAGATGTAGGGAATCACAGAAAGTCGAGGGGAAAATATGTCAATATATACATTGCTATATGGTGAACTAAGCCTTAGGCCAGCAACAATGGAGAGGACCTGACCCTTAGAAACTTACAAGTAAGCTGGAATCTTCAAAAGTTCAAATCTTTCTAAGTAAAAAGATTTATTAAAATGAATAACCAAGTGTTTTCATTGACATCAGATGATCAAAACAACAAACCCTGAGAACATAGAAAAAATATAAATAAAGATATGAGCAGAACTTAATACAACAGAAAACGTATA